>NC_080179.1:9079771-9158055 GCF_950295315.1 Erinaceus europaeus | reverse complement strand
AAACCGTGTATAGATAAAGTAAGTCACTGCTTTACTGACATTGGTAGTTATGTCACTTCTTCACTGTTTGACCTTATAAAATGAGATGATACAGTAATCTTCATGGTAAAGCAGAAATACTTAAGACATAAAGCTTAAATTTAGAGAGCCCATATTCCCTTCATTTTATAAAAGAGACCAAGAGAATTGTTTATCTAGTGTTGCTAAAAGTGAGCCTGAATTCTAGGTTTCTTAACTTCTGTCCATGTCTTTTTTGTGCAAACCAACATCCAATTCTTCACCTGTTTTAAGTAGTGCTGTTTTAGAATGAATTAAATCAATTAAATCTAATTAATTAAATTAATTAAATTAATTAGAATGGTAACTGAAGATTAACTTTCACACAACTTTTCACCATCTGTTTTAAGAGGGGAAATTAAATTTATACATTCATAAAAGATACTGAGCATAATTTAAACTCTGTAAAGTCACCACGAGCATCCTTTAGATACATACTCTCACCTAGCACACACTGGCCTCAGTGGCTGCCTCAACATATCAGTGCACCGAGAAGACAGGATTCTTGTTCTCACGGGTCCAGCGCTGCTCTGATTTGTGTAATTACCTTGAGCTCTGATAGATGATCTCACAGACTGACAGAGACTTGGGGCTCCTTGGGACCCTGTAGGACTAGGAACTGCATGTGAGTCCATCCCTCAGGCTGTCCCAAGAATTCTTGTCCTCTCTGGCTGATCTTTCATGTTGGGGGGGGGGGTGAAGTGACTTTATTTCTGGCAAATATATTGGCTGTGCAGCTTGTTAGGAGATTCTTAAGTGTGCTTATAGTCATTGAAGTGAGACTTTTTTTTTTGGCCTGAGTATTAGGTCTCAAATGCAGCTAAGAAGATGATTTGTTTTTGTCAAGTTGAAAATTATTTGAGCAACTAATTAGATCAAGTAACGTTACCCTCTTTTTACATTTTTTTGGTAAGGAGGATATAATATTAGATCATGTATATTCTGGTAATGAGCTGAGTTTTTTGTCTTTGTTTCTGCAGAGTGTCATGGAAAACAGTGACAGGTGTGCCTTGTCGTCTCCATCTGTAGCCTTCACACCACCCATCAAAACCTTAGGGACACCAGCCCAACCTGGAAGTACTCCTGGAATTTCCACCATGAGGCCTCTTGCCACAGCGTACAAAGCATCGACCAGTGACTATCAGGTATTGTAAGGATTAAGTTAAAAAAGGCAGTAAGAGGCCTCTTGCCACAGCGTACAAAGCATCGAACAGTGACTATCAGGTATTGTAAGGATTAAGTTAAAAAAGGCAGTAATTCAAAGGTTCAAGTGCATAGTATGTTTAGTATTTTATTCGATTATATGACATTAAATGTTCCCTGCTGAAGTTATTGCCTTGATGAAATCTTGGGCTTTGCATTTTTAAAAAATATTCTCTTTTGTCGCCCTTGTTGTTTTATTGTTGTAGTTGTTGTTGTTACTGATGCCTTTGTTGTTGGATAGGACAGAGAAAAATGGAGAGAGGAGGGGAAGACAGAGAGGGGGAGAGAAAGAGAGACACCTGCAGACCTGCTTCACCGCCTGTGAAGCGACTCCCCTGCAGGTGGGGAACCGGGGGCTCTACCTGGATCCTTAGGCCGCGCTTTGCGCCATGTTTGCTAAACCTGCTGCACTGCCACCCGACTCCCAAGCTTTGCATTGTTGGGGTTGGGGTTGGGGTTGGGGTTGGCTCAGTGCTGGAGCACATGCTTTCTGTGTGGCTCTGTTCTTGGTCGTCCCCCCCACACACACACACACTGCCACATCTGCTTACCCCCACACACACACACACTGCCACATCTGCTTACCCCCCCCCCACACACACACACTGCCACATCTGCTTACCCCCCACACACACACACACACTCCCCAAGTGACAGCTTTGCAGTCTTAAGTTCCTTATTTTACAAGTTAGCATCTTGGTTAAGTGGGAAATTACCTTTAAATTTTACATAGTTTCTTTGTCCTTTTAAAGGCCATTTTAGTTATTTTTGATTTGTTTTTTTTCTACTGTATTTGCATATATAAATTTTTTTTTGTGATCATTTCTGACATAGGAAATATTAACACTAAAATAAAAATTTTTGATGACTATATTTGACGGTATCACAACTAGAGAAGCCTCAGGATGGATTAACATGGTTATTTTACTCATGTTTTAATTTGTGGAGCAAGTGTAATTTGCCTTGCGATTCTCCAAATTGTTAATAATTCTTCAAATTAATAGTTTTATCTTTAAACATGCAACTCAGCATTACAAATGCATTTCAGTGCTTAAATCTTTTAAATTTACCATTCACTCTAAAGTTGATTATGACTCTGAAGAAACCCTATCTTAACCTTTTTTTTTTTTTTTTTTTTTAAGGTTATTTCTGATAGACAGACACCAAAAAAAGATGACAGCATCGTGTCCAGAGCAATGGAGTACATGTTTGGCTGGTAGCGTGATGAAAACTAAGACTCAAGCCCCGTGGAGACGACTGTGCCCTGAACAGTGAGCAGAGGCCCCGCCACCGGCTTCCCCAATTGCGTGACACGCTGGGCAGCACTGGGCCGCTAGCTCATCTTTCCTGTCGGAGGTTTTCTCCTTAAAGTATACACAGCACATTGGGAGCTTGCGTTTTAAAAGATGCGAAGAAACAAAACATGCCTGTTAGTAGAATTTTGTGTTTTCTGTAATAGTTGCACATGCTAGCGGACAGGAAAACTAAGGATTGGTGATTGCCCACTAACTGCAGGACACTTTATGGTGTGACTGTGTCTGCTTCATGAATTGGTGGGGAGGACTCCCTGGAGGACAGCTTACCAGCTGCTCCTGACAAGATGCAGATCATAAGTAACAGTTTGCATCATGGTGTTTTAATTTAGGTAGTATTTAATATTTTAATTATCCTTCTTTGTATATGTCTTGTCTTAGATCGTCATCTTTCCATATTCTAAAGCCAAAAATTCTTTTTAAAATCAAACTAACATTTCTTAATAATAAACTTTGCCTCTTCTATGAATTGAATACTTCTGGAAAGAGTGATTTACATTGTGATTTTTTTTTTTTCTTAATTCAGTCATCACAAAATTTTCTAGGTGTCTACTGAAATAGAGGAAATGTTATGAGGCTCCTTATAATCTAACTTTAATAACCATTAATATCTCGTGCTTGTTTCTTTTATCCCTCTTATAAGTCTTATCTCAAATGTAGATAATATAGATGCCACTTCAATCTAGAAACTTCAGGATATCAAAAAAAACAACAAACACACACATTGTTGTATGTGATTACAGCATCAGTGTCACACCTAACAAAATTAGTTTTTTTGGTCATCAGGGACTTCATCGCTCCACGTGACTTTTTCTTAGAGACAGAGACAGAGAGAGAGAGGGCAAGAAACACAGCTTTGAAGCTTCTTCCAACTTGGTGGGGGTGTGATTTGAATTGGGGTCATAGCACATAGCAAAACAACTCACTGTCCTTCCTATTTTGCCGGCTCCAGTACTGGTTTCTTAACATCTGATACTCAGTTCAGTGTACAGTTTGCCAGTTGTCTTCAAAGTATATTTACAGTTGGTGGCTGACTTACTTAACATAGTCTAAGCTGATATATTAGATTTGATAGTTTTACACTCAGGGTGTATGTATATATATATATATACATATATATATATATATATGTATATATATATATTTTTTTTTTTTTTTAAGGCAGGGGTGGGGGAAGTGATAGAGGGAGAGAGAACATAGCCCTGAATATTTGTTCGTTGTGGCCAGGCTTAAACTTGGCTCACATACATGGCAAAGCAGCACACCACCCGGGTGAGTTATTTTGTTGACTCCTCTGTTTAGTTTTTATTTTTAATTGAAATCATCTTATTAGAGGCTTCATGTTTTACAGTCCAGTTGTTGACACACAGGTGCAGCTCTTCATCTGCCGTCAGTAGGTGTCTTTGGGAGACTCTCTCTCCTAGCTTACATCCTTTGCCACCGCCATGCAACAGACCCCAGTGGCCTCTCCCCCCACAGAATTCTTTGGTTTCCTGCTGCACAGCACACAGTCCATGTTTTACTGTGTGTTTTCCTTTTTCCTTTTTTGTTTGTTTGTTTATTTAAGTTTCACTTATATGTGGGGTTATCTGGCTTATCTCACATGATTCCTTCCACTTCGGGCCAACATGAAGCAAAAGACGATATTGTGTTTAGCAGCTGCAGTGGTATTCCATTTTGTAGATAATGCCACGATTTCCTTAGCCACTCATCTGTCACTGGGTCTCTATCTGGGTTGCTTCCAGGTTTGGGCTGTTCATCACAAATTTGCTGTGAATATAGATACATACAGAGCTCTTTGCATAGGCATTTTATTTGTTTTGGATGAATCTCCAGGAGAGAAATTAGTGGGTAGGTCTATTTCTAGCATTCTGAGGATTCTCCAGACCATATTCCACAGGAGTTGAATCAGTTTACATTCCTACCAGCAGTGTAGGAGGGCTCCTTCCCCCCACAGACTCTCCAACAGCTGGTGTTTCTGTCCTTTGTGGTGTATAACGTTCTCAGGTACAAAATGGTGTCTTGGTGGCCAGGCGCTGTGCGCCCGGCATAGCGCACACACAATAGTGCGCAAAGACCTGGTTTCAGGCCCCGGGTCTCTACCTGCAGGGGTTTGTGGGGAAGCTTCATGAGCGGTGAAGCAGTGCTGCAGATACCTCTATGTTCCTCCTCCCCTCTCAGTTTATCTCTGTCCAAAATAAATTACATATGCTTTTAAAATATCTCGTCATCGTCTTTATTTGCATTTCTCTAACAGTGACTGAGCATTTTTCCATGTCTGTTGGGGCCTATAATAATAATAAAATTCATTGTTACAGGGGAAGACTAGCAGAAAATCCTTTCCATCTTAATTTATTGTTGGGTCAGTTTTGTTTTGTTTTTTTATACTCAGGATCTGCTGATTTCTGAACAGTTCTTCATGTTCTGTCTTCTGTATTTTGCAAATTGACAGATGGATGCAGGCATTTGATCAGATTTTATCTCTTGATAAGATGATGCATTTTTTAAACCAGCCATTGAACCAAGAAGCTTGCATGAAAGTATTTTTACTATTTTGCTATCTTCCCAGCCCTGATTATGCTGTCTTATTTAGTATCTATTAATATACTGAGTGTAATAAAAGACAAACTGATTTTTATATTTAATTCTATTATAAAAAGACACTTTCTGTTTGTATTTTATTCCCAAACATGGTAGTTAATGTAAGAAAAGCAGAATATTTGCTTACCAGTTTCAAAAGGAATTAAATGTCTCTGTCATTTTCTGGAGGTGACCAGTAATTTTTCCCCCCTAAGTATGAACTTCAATTAAGTATATTTGAAGACTTCAGTCCATCATCATAATGCATAATACTCAGACCATTCCATCTTTGGTACCTTCTTTTTAGATTCAAGTTGGTTCCTGAGTCCTTTTAACTTCATCCAAGTAGTTGGTAGTTTTTGTTTTTTTTTCCACTACCTGCTATAAAATGATGTTCTAGGGTCATCTTGTTATATTTCCTGCCAAATATGTAGAATTGGTCATTTCTACATTAAACCCTAGCTCTCTTTGGAGAAAATGACTATCACAGTTAAGTACTTGGGAATTCACTTGTTTATTTCCACCAAAGTTGGCTAATAGATTTAATAAAATAATTTCAAATTGGAGACTACCCTTTTTTTATGTGAAGATTAAGAGAATTAACTGGCGTGCGTGGTGCAGGAGAATGAAGCCTGAACTTGCAGCCCCGTGATTAGGAGTGCAGTGCTTTCTCTGCAGTGCTGCGGCCCAGGCTGCTAGTTTCTTTAAAAGGAAACAGTATCCTCAGATTTACACGGGATGAGCTCTTTTTGTATTCTGATTCTTAAAGACATAAGGGTAGTGCCAAGAACATCTAATGGGGAAGGTTAGGAATCGGTGTCGGGAATGCTACATGCAGAGAATGAGTGAACCCCTATACTATATAAGGAAATCAAAATGGTTGAAGATTTTACTCTAAAATCCCAAACCAAAAAACTGCTGGAGTTAGGGGGCTGGGTGGTGGTGCACCTGGTTGAGCGCACGTTACAGTGCTCAAGGACCTAGGTTCAAGACCCCGGCCCCCATCTGCAGGGGGAAAGTTTCACAAGTGGTGAAGCTGAGCTGCAGGTGTCTCTCTGTCTCCGTATCCTCAATTTCTGGCTGTATCAAATAATAAAACTACTAGAGTAAAATACAGGGAAAATCCTTGTTATTGTGGCAATGACTTAGTCGTGATAATCAAAAGTGTAATCAAGCAAAAGGGGATTTGAGGAATTGTATCAGATTAAGGGATTCTTGACAGTAAAAGAAACCAAAGCCTGTGGTCCGGGAGGTGGCGCAGTAGATAAAGAACAGGACTCTCAAGCTTGTGGTTCAAAGTTCAATCCCTGGCAGCACAGCTACCAGAGTGATGTTTGGCTCTTTCTCTCTCCTGTCTTTCTCAATCAATAAATAAAATCTTAAAAAAAAAAGTCCAAAGACTCAATTTGCTAATTTGATGAGTTAATATTCAAAGTATATAAAGAACTCATAGCTCCTGCTTGTGAAGTGTTCCCTCGTCAAGTGGGACTGAATATATATTTCTTAGAGACATACAAGTGAGGGGGCCAGCCAGTGGTGCATCTGATTAAGCGCTCACATTACAGTGCGTAGGACCCATGGCTTAAACATGCACCACTGCCTGGCCCCCTCACTTGTATGTCTTTAAGAGACATATATTCAGGGAGTCGGACGGTAGCTCAGCGGGTTAAACACACATTCCGCAAAGTGCAAGGACCTGCGGAAGGATCCTGGTTCGAGCCCCCGGCTCCCCACCTGCAGGGGAGTCACTTCACAGGCGGTGAAGCAGGTCTGCAGGTGTCTTATCTTTCTCGCCCCCTCTCTGCCTTCCCCTCCTCTCTCCATTTCTCTCTGTCCTGTTCAACAACTATGGCATCAGTAACAACCACAGTAATAACTACAACAATAAGAAAAAATCAAGGGCAACAAAAGGAAATATTAATTGAAAAAATTAAAAATATATATTCAGTCCCACTTGAGGAGGGAACAAGCCACTGGTCCCACCTACAGTGGAACAGCTTCCCGAGTAGTGAAGCAGGGCGGCAGGTGTCTTAACTCTCTATCTCCCTCTCCTCTCTCAATTTCTTTCTCCCCAATAATAAATACCAATGTTTCTGAAGAAAAAAAAAGACATACAGGTGACTTAAAAGTACACGAAAGGTTGAACATCTGGCCCTCAGGAAACGCGCATCATAACCACAATGGGATGTCACAGTTGCAGCATTGCCTTGTCAAAAGGTCACAATGTGTGCAGGGAAAAGGTCACAATGTGTGCAGGGACATGGAGCAAAGAAAGCCTTGTACGCCACTGGTGGGAAGGTAGACAGGCACAGCCACCAGGGAGACGGAAACGACGGAATTGCCTCAGCAAACTAAAAGCTACCGTGTGATCTTGGCATTCTCTTCACAATCATTCTGGTAAACATTCTGGTCATGTAGTAATAGATGTAAGTCACTAGTTAAAAAAGTATGAACATCGCACCAAAGTAAAAGACTCTGGGGAGGGGGGGGAGGGTTTGGGTCCTGGAACATGATGGCAGAGGAGGACCTAGTGGGGGTTTTGGAGTGTTATGTGGAAAACCGAGAAATGTCACACATGTACATGTTGACTATAATCCATTAACCTTCCCCCCAATTAAAAAAGAGAAAAGAAAAAAAAAAAGCAGTGACACTGGTAAAAAGACTTTTTACTATTAAGTGCCTCAATGAAAAACATTTTTTTCAGTTTTTTTGTTTTGTCTATATCCTGAGTTATGTTTATCTTAGTTAACCAGGTTAGGACATTTGTATAAATTTAAACAGTCCCATTCAGTTCACTTTTTTTCATTATTTATTCCCTTTTGTTGCCCTTGTTGCTTTATTGTTGTAGTTATTTATTATTGTTGTTGTTATTAATGTCGTTGCTGTTGGATAGGACAGAGAGAAATGGAGAGAGGAGGGGAAGACAGAGAGGGGGAGAGAAAGACACCTGCAGACCTGCTTCACCGCCTGTGAAGCGGCACCCCTGCAGGTGAGGAGCTCGAACCCGGATCCTTACGCCGGTCCTTGCGCTTTGCGCCACGTGTGCTTAATCCGCTGCGCTACCGTCCTACTCCCCATTCAGTTCATTTTTATCTTGCAGAAACAGTTTTTGAAGCATAATCCCAAGTGGAATTTAAATAGAGCTCTTACTGAAAATTCAGGAACATTTACTTCAAACTACAAGTGTACCTCCATCTTGTGGTGATGGCCAGAAGTGTCCGAGAAATAAAGATTTTCCTACAAGGGCAACAAAAGGAAATATATATATATATATATATATATATATATATATGTAAGATTTAAAAAGATGCTGGAAAATCTGAGATATAAGCGGTTGTTGCATATTAATTTGGGGGAGTATTAAAACTTAATCTCTTTTTGCTTTTCTTGATTGTTTTTAGTCTTTTAAAAAATTTTTTATTTGCTCACTTTTTAAAAAATTACTGTCTACCATACCATACCATCTTGAACACGTCTGATCTCGAAAAAAAAAAATCACCTTTATTGGATAGAGACAGCCAGAAATAGGGTAGGAGGAGACAGAGAGGAAGAGAGCCAAATGCCTGCGGACCTGCTTCACCACTTGTAAATTGGTCCCCCCCGCAGGTGGGGACCAGGGGTTTCGACCTGGGTCCTTAGCACTGTGACACACTTGGTCCTCTTGTTTTAGTCTTATTGTACTTAATTACTTTTATTGTACGGGGTCAAATATTACTGAGAAAATAGGTATAAATAAGTTACCTTTTTATTGTTTGCTTTTTGATATTACTGGAACTTCTCTGGGCCAACTTTCAGATGGGGGGGGGAGAGTGAGAGAGAGGTTTGCAGCACTGCTTCCCCCTGAAAACGGGGACTGCAATTTAAACCCAGGTCCTTAAGCATGGTCTTCTTCTTCTAGCGTTTGCCCTTCTTCTGTAGCCAGTCAACAGCGTCAGGTTGAAAGCTGTCAGGAGCTGCTTGTTGCTGGCTTTGAAAGTGACTGGGATCCATGTGGATTCAGTCGGCTAGGAAGGATCGTCGTCAGTTTCCCCAATGAATGGGTACTCACGGGATGCACCACAAGAAGGTCGATCCAATGCATCCCATTAAGCATGGTAATGTGTGCACTCAACCAGGTGTACCACCATTTGCCCTAGTCCTTTAAAAAATACTGATTTACTTACTAGAGTCGGAGAGAGGGGAGAGAACAAAGCATCTCTCTCGACCTTCATACTTAAGAGAGTCCGATACTTTTTTCCACCTCACCACCTCCTGGTTATCACTTCTCATTTTTTTAATATTTATTTTATTTATTTATTCCCTTTGTTGCCCTTGTTGTTTTATTGTTGTAGTTATTGTTGTTGTCATTGTTGGATAGGACAGAGAGAAATGGAGAGAGGAGGGGAAGACAGAGAGGAGGAGAGAAAGACAGACACCTGCAGACCTGCTTCACCGCCTGTGAAGCGACTCCCCTGCAGGTGGGGAGCCAGGGGCTCGAACCGGGATTCTTATGCCAGTCCTTGTGCTTTGCGCCACCTGCACTTAACCTGCTGTGCTACAGCCTGACTCCCCTGGTTATCACTTCTAAAGTTTTTTAATTATTTATTTATTGGGGGATTAATGGCTTATAGTCAAAAGTAAAAAATAGTACTTTGTACATACACAACACTTCCCAGTTTTCCACATAATACTACAACTAGGTCCTCCTCTGCCATGGTGTTCCAGAACCTGAACTCACTTCTATGTCTTTATGAGAAATTCAAAGACAAGTCTAAATTGCCCCAAAAGTCATCTTAATGTATTTTTTTCTTCTTTCTCCAAACTATATATGTTTTTTCTCACTTAATTAAAAAAAATTTTTTATTAGAGATTTAATATCGTTCTACAAAACTGTAAGGTAGTAGGTATATAATTCCCTACAGTTCCTACCACCAGAGTTCTGTGTCCCGTCCCCTTCACTGGAAACCCCTGCCTCCTCAAATATTCTTGTGTTTTTGTTTTTTTTTTCCTTTTTAAGAGAGCACTGCTCAACTCTGGTTTATGGTGGTGAGGGGGATTGAACCTGGGACTTTGGAGCCTCAGGCATAAGCGTCTCTTTGCATAACCATTATGTTATCTACCTCTGCTCTCAAATATTTTTTAAATTAAATCTAACCAATTATTATTATGTTAAGTTATTGATTTATTAATGAGGAAGATAGGAGGAGAGAGAGAGACAGAACCAGACATCATTCTGGTACATGTGCTGCTGGGGATTGAATTTGGGGTTTCATGTTCGAGAGTCCAGTGCTTTATCCACTGCACCCCCTTCTGGAGCACTATTATTATCTTTTTGAATGCCACCAGTTATTATCTCTGGAGCTCTATGAACCCACCACTACCTGCAGCCATTTCCCCACTACTCCTGGTGGCTATTTTTTTTCTTCCTATTTTATTTGTTAGAACAGAGGGAAACTGGGAGAAAAAACAAAGACCTCAGATCTGCTTCCCCTGCAGGTGGGGACTTGAGGAGGCTCCAACCAGGACTCTGTACTGGTAATTGGTGTGCTGGCTTGGTTGTGCCGTGGCCCCCTGACCCCTTCGAGTAGTCTGTGGAAAAGTTTTCTTAAAGTAATCTCTATTCATTATAGTATACATATCGCTGGAAGGCATTCCTGCATTATGCCCTTGTTTCAATATAAATTTACCCTGTGCACTGAAGAGACCACTACCGTTAAAAAGAAATCACTTTAAGATTTATTTTAAATCTTTTTTTTTAAATAACTATAAGATTTAGGCTTTTTAAAAAAGATTTTATTTATTTATGAAAAAAACAGAAGGAGAGAGAGAAGTGGACATCACTCTGGCACATGTACTTCCGGGGATCAAACTCGGGTCCTCAGGCTTGAGAGTCCAAAGCCTTATCACTGCACCACCTCCCGGACTGCAAGGTTTAGGCATCCTTATGAATGAAGTCCCCTTGCTCTGGAGAGGAAAGATTTTTTTTTAAAACCTTTATTTATTTATTTATTTATTTATTCATTCATTCATTTTCCCCCTTTTGTTGCCTTTGTTTATCTTCATTGTTGTTGTTATTGCTGTTGTTGTTGGAGTGGACAGAGAGAAATGGAGAGAGGAGGGGAAGACAGAGAGGGGAAGAGAAAGACAGACACCTGCAGACCTGCTTCACCACCTGTGAAGCGACTCCCCTGCAGGTGGGGAGCCGGGGGCTCGAACCGGGATCCTTACGCCGGTCCTTGAGCTTTGCGCCATGTGTGCTTAACCCGCTGTGCCACCGCCCAGCTCCCGGAAGGGAAGAATTTAATCCTCTTTCTTTGTGGTAAACGCTGTACACAGTCGCTATGCTCTGCTACAGTCCTTTCTAAACTAAAACAGATGAAGTTACTTTACCAAAGATGAAATTCTCTCCTATCCTGAAAATTGCACCAAGCACTAAGGCGATCTGTCCCCTAAAGGTCAATGAAGCCTGCTTACCCGGAATCTTTAGCTCAGCGAACTTTCTCCCAGCAGCTGTTTCTCATTCCTACTGAAACACAACCCCAATGGAATATTGTCAGATTTAAGGTAAGACTTTTTTTTTTTTCAATTTTTAAAAATATTTACTTATTCATTTTCCCTTTTTGTTGCCCTTGTTTTGTCGTAGTTATTATTATTGTTATTGATGTCGTCGTTGTTCGATAGGACAGAGAGAAATGGAGAGAGGAGGGGAAGACAGAGAGGGGGAGAGACAGACAGACACCTGCAGACCTGCTTCACCGCCTGTGAAGCGACTCCCCTGCAGGTGGGGAGCCGGGGCTCGAACCCGGATCCTTACGCCAGTCCTTGCGCTTTGCGCCACATGCGCTTAACCCGCTGCACTACCGCCCGACTCCCTTAAGATTTTAAAAATATTAATGATTAATCTTTTGACGAAGTTTGGAAAGAAAAGCCAGTGCTAACTATGTAGTACTAAAAATCAAGGGAACTAAGGACTTGTAAAATTGAACGTAAGTTTTCTCATGCAAGAAACACCCTTTGCCATTTCCTTTTTTAAAAAAAATAATTTATAAAAAGGAAACATTGACAAAATAATAGGATAAGAGGGATACGACTCCACACAATTCCCACAAGAAGTCCGTATCCCATCCCCTCCCCTGATGGCTTTGTTCAGTGTGAAATAACAAATTATTAATAGAATGAAATTTAAAATAAAAGCAATGACTAGGGGGCCAGGTGGTGGCGCACCTGGTTAAGCGCGTGTTACCATGGGCAAGGACCAAGGTCCAAGCCCCTGGTCTCCTGCAGAGGAAACCCCTTGACAAGCGGTGGCTCTGTCTCCTTTATCCATCTTCCCTCTTAATTTCTCTTTCTGGTCTCACAAAATAAAATTTAAAAAAAAAAACTTTTTTAAAAAAGGAACGAAATAAAAGATTTTTTGGCATTTTGTAGATGTTTATAAATTCATGAAGTTGCTCCTGCTAGATACTTCAAAATTTATTGATTTGTGATAGACCATCACATTGTCGTTCTACCTAACCTCCAGTATGCTTAGTCCAAGATTGTCCATATTCTCAAATCACAGAAAGTGTGTAGTCCAAATGAATCGACTTCCTTTATAAAACAGATCTATATGATTAATTAATTAGTCTATTAGATTGAATTGAATTCAGTTAGTTAAAGAGGAACATTCAATGGAGTAAATACTTTTGACCCAGTAAATTAACTCCCAAGCAAAGTAATTTGATGAAACTACATTTTCATATACTGATTTTTATATATGATGATTTTAGTGGGTGATCTGAGTAGAATAATATTCCTTGGTAAGATTATGGTATGTGTCACTATACACTGGAATCTTAATAGTTTTGACTGTCAAGATGATGTGTTTTAATATGAATTAATTAGATTTTCTTCTCCCAAGAGGAAAAGCAAATTGTTGTAGGATAAAGAGCAATGAGGAAAACATAGGCAATACCAGTTTCTCCCTTTTTCTTTTACCAGAGCACTGCTCAGCTCTGGCTTATGGTGGTGTGGGGAATTGAACCTGGGACTTTGGAGCCTCAGGCATAAGGGTTTCTTTGTATAACTATTATGCTAACTACCCCCACCCTTCCAATTTCTTAGAAAGCCTTTAATTTAGGAGTGACCTTTAAACTGGAATGCAGAATTTATCTCGATGTAATCACTTGGTATAATAGTTTCGGTTTATAAGTCTAGATAGTGGTAAAGTATATTTATTTATTGATTTTATTTTTTATTTAAAATTTTTAATTATCTTTATTTATTTATTGGCTAGAGACAGCCAGAAATTGAGAGGAGGGGAGATAGAGAGTGAGAGAGACAGAGAGACACCTGCAGACCTGCTTCACCACACGCAAAGCTTTCTCACTGCAGGTGAGGACCAGGGGCTCAAACCTGTGTTCTTGTGCACTGTAATATGTGCGCTCACCCAGGTGCACCACCACTCAGCCTCCTGATTTTATTTTTTAAAGGTGGTGTTCTTTGGGAAATTTCAGTGCAGAATAAAAACAGAAAGATAATGAAGACAATAAAATATGAACAGCTGAGTCATTAACAGAATGAAATACTGATTTGGAAAAGTCTTTTTTGAAAAATGTATGTTATTAATTTTACTAATTAGATGTACAGAGAGAAAGACCGAAGAAATGCCAGAGCACTGCTTAGCTCTGTCTTATGGTAGTGCTGGGGATTGAATTTGGGACCCCAGAGACTCAGGCATGAGACTCTCTTGCATAACTGTTATTCTGAAAAAGTCTTAGTATTATGGAAAATAAGTTATTTTTTTTTTATAAAAATCATTCTCAAATTACAGGGACCACGAAGAAAGTAGTTATTAGTCTGGATGGATAATATTCTAGGACTATTACAATTCTCAGATCATGTATTTTCTTCTTTAATATCACAAGGATAACTTTTAGCCATTCAGGTTTGAGCAGTTAGGTTTAATGCCCAAATAAAAAGGAAGATACCATGTTTTGGAAGACTTCCTCAAGAAAGTGAAAAGTCCCAAAATATATAGAACAGAAGCTTATAGACATGGATGCCTGCCTTGCTTTCTTCCACGTGATAAGTTTGCAAGAAAGCTGAAAGGAAAGTGTTTGTTCTATTCTGCGGTTGGAATGTTAGCATGAGATTACCACTTTAGGCTGTTTTGTGACAACCTGGGAAGCAATGGTTTGGTGATGGTTGCTGAAGGTGGATAGATGAGATTTTTTAAAAAATGTTTATTTATTAAGAAAGAGAGGAGGAGAAAGAGAAAGACTGAGGCATTACTCAGGTACATGTGCTGCTGGGGATTGAACTTGGGACCTGCTTTATTCACTGCGCCATCTCCCAAACCACACTTTAAAAATTTTTTATTATCTTTACTTATTGGGTAGAGATAACCAGAAATCAAGAGGGGAGATATGGAGGGAGGGAGAGAGACAGAGAGACATCTGCAACACTGCTTCACCACTCGCAAAGCTTTCCCTCTGCAGGTGGGAGCTGGGGGCTCAAACGTGGGTCCTTGAGCGTTGTAAGAGGTGTGTTCAACCAGGTGCGCCACCACCCAGGCCATATATATATATTTGTAACTTGTTCCATACTTTAGTTTAGTTTTACTATGTTAGCTGGAGATGATAAATATAGTATAGTATGCCATCTTTATCCTATCTGCCAGAAAACTTCTTCTAGGCTGGCCCTATGCTGTGTAAAATGAGTCACTAGGGGATTGTGACACTTTGCCCACAGACTCTGCCTACTTAATTTTGTTTATAGGACATGTTCTTGAAATCCATAGATGAGACAGTTTCTCTCTTTTATAAAGTAGATTAGTGTGACCAAGACCACTCAAGACTCACCATACTTGGTATTGAAACTTTCGAGCACTTTCTTTCTGTGCTCTGTTGAGCTAAGAACAAATGTGAAGAATGTTCCCTGTAAAATTCCAGACACAACTTAAATTGGTAAAAAACAAACAAAAACCAACTTCCAAAAGTTCTTGACTATGTCATGCAAGGCATGAGAGCAGATTGCAGATTATAATGCATTAGTGTTCATTCACTGTGTTAAAAAATGTATTCGGGAGCCGGGCTGTAGTGCAGCAGGCTAAGCGCAGGTGGCGCAAAGCACAAGGACCGGCATAAGGATCCAGGTTCGAACCCCGGCTCCCCACCTGCAGGGGAGTTGCTTCACAGGCGGTGAAGCAGGTCTGCAGGTGTCTGTCTTTCTCTCCTCCTCTCTGTCTTCCCCTCCCTCTCTCTATTTCTCTCTGTCCTAACCAACAATGACAACAACAATAATAACTACAACAATAAAACAACAAGGGCAACAAAAGGGAATAAATAAATAAAATAAAATATTAAAAAAAAAGAAAAAAATGTATTATGATGAGCGGGGGAGATAGCAGAATGGTCACGTAAACAGACTCTCCTGCCAGGTCCCGGGTTCAATCCCTGTACTTCCATAAGGCAGAGCTGAGCAGTGCACTGGTTAAAAAAAAAAAAAAAAGTATAATGAGTGCAGGCATTACTGAGAAGCAGCACTAAAAGTGCTGTAAACAGCGTTCCTACTCCGTCTTTGGTTAAGGGTAGGATTGGGAAGCATCGACTTCACAGCCTTCTGTCATCTGTCAGAGGACATAAGAAGGAGAGAAGAAGCCCTTTCCAGTAGAGTCAGGCAAATCACGCAGTGGTAGAGGTTTTGCTTGGCAAGATGAAGACCCCCTAGACAGAATCCTACAGAAGGGAGAAAGCTTTTAACTAAGTAAATATTTTCTTTCCTCCTTCCCCTTTTTAAAAAATTAAAAAAATTTAATATTTATTTATCTTTTGTTGTTGCCCTTGTTTTCCATTGTTTGTTGTAGTTACTATTGTTGTCGTTGTTACTGAATAGAGCAGAGAGAAATAGAGAAAGGAGGGGAAGACAGAGGGGGGGAGAGAAAGAGAGACACCTGCAGACCTGCTTCACCGCCTGTGAAGCGACTCCCCTGCAGGTGGGGAGCCGGGGGCTCGAACCGGGATCCTTCCGCAGGTCCTTGCGCTTTGCGCCATGTGCGCTGCTTAACCCGCTGTGCTACTGGCTGACCCTCCTTGTTATCCTTTTTTAAGCTGAATACTGCTCAGCTCTGGTTTATGGTGGTGCTGGGGACTGAACCTGGGATTTTTTTGTGCCTCAGGCCTGAAAGTCTTTTTGGATAACCATTATGCTGTCTCCGCAGCCCCAGTAAATGTTTTCTACACATGTATAAATGGCCAGTGAACTTTAAAACCACTTGTGACCACACTGTACATACATTTGAAAATAATTAGCTCTAAGACTCTATCTAGTGTTGAAATGTTCAAGTCCTCTCACTAGTCTATTGGATTGAGAGTAAATTTAAGGATAATTATACCAGAAAAAGTCCAGCTATCATTGAGTTCCAGGAGAAATATCTTCCCAAAGTGCATGAGTGTGTTGAGCAAAGCTTAAAAACCTATTGATCAGTGATGTAATGAGTGTAAGAGTTGTAATGAGTGTAAGAGTTGCTGACAAAATGTCGAAGGAACTTCAACACTCACCAGCATTTAGGGTTATAGCCCAGTGATAGAGCTTTTGCTTATCGATTCAGAGGCCACAGGATCAAATCCCCAGGAGTGAAACCATTAACATTATAAAAAATTTTAAACAAGTGTATAAATTATCCAATGAACTAAAGAAATTCATGACCATACTGTACATATTTCTAAGCCAAATCCACCGTAAATCTTCATCCAGGCATTCTATATACCGTTGCCTTGAGGGTAGATAGGAAGGAAGTTTTCCTAAAATCCAGAGACAATTAAGTTAAACTGGAAATGTCTTCCAAAAGTACTTGAGTGTGTTAAGCAAAGTATAAATACATATAGGGCTGTGTGGTCTGAATGAAAAGTGTTGCTTTCCCATAGTCTTGATGGGAGAGAGAGAGAGAGAGAGAGAGAGAGAGAGAATGAGAATTAGAAGAATAGAAACACTCACCCACAGAGTGAGGCAAGTAACCTAGTGGTAGAGATTTTGCTTAGCAAGATGGACCACCCCCGCCCCCTATGCCTGTGCTTAAGAAGCAAAGGAAGAAAAAAGAGTAGGATGAATATAGTGAAGTGGGTGAAGAGTATTACGGCAAAACAAAGGGCTCTGGACCTTTGTGTGGGAGGCCATCATAGGTATCCTGTCCAGTGCACTGATGGCGGAGAGGGGTGTGGCTAGTGGTAGGAGTCAGCGGTGGGCAGATACTGATCACAGGAGAGGAGACTGTACCAGTGTTCAAGCAGTGCCACGCAAATCATTATTTTGCCAATCAAATGATAAAAAGAGAAATGTCTAAAAGTAGATGCAAAGAAGAATTTGGTTGAGAAGATGAAGAAATTATTACCTGATATATGTACCATTTATATTGAATGTACAAAAAAAGCTTAACTCAGACTGTAAGAAACGTGACAATGCCCCTGTAGTTCTCAACTCTGCTTCCTTGAATTTGTTTCAGGAATTCATTCTTGAAATCTGTAGATGAGGGGCCAGATGGTGGCACACCTGGGTGAGCGCACATGTTACAGTGCAGAAGGACCCAGGTTTGAGCCCCCAGTCCCCACCTGCAGGGGCAAAGCTTTGCAAGAGGTGAAGCAGTGTTGCAGGTGTCTCTCTGTCTCTTCCTCTCTATCTCCCCCTTCCCTCTCGATTTCTGGCTGTCTCTATCCAGTAAACAAAATGAAAATAATTAAAAAATTAAAAACATATCTGTAGATCAAAGAGTCAGCCAGAAAGTCACTTATTCAAAACATAATGATCAAATATACTGAAGACTCACCATATTTGGTTTTGGAACATCCAAGCACTTAATTTAAACAATTTTTTATTAGTGATTTAATAATGATTTACAAAATTACAAGATAACAGGGGTATAACTCCGCAATTCCCATCACCTGAGTTCTGGATTCCCCAATCCCTCCACTGGAAGCTACAGCAGTCTCCTAAGGTTACAGATATGGGCTAACTATTATTTCTGTCTATTTATTTCCCCTGTCCCCCTTTTTTCCCTTTATTCCCCTGCCCCCCTTTTTAAGGCCTCATATTCTCTTCCTTTCCAAGTCACACATACACCTATTACTACTTTTTTCTCCTTTTTCTCCAGTTCCTAATGGAGTTGGAGTTCAGAACACTTTGACCATCTTATTTTTTAACCAGAGCACTGATAAGCTCTGGTGTATGGTGATACAGAGGATTGAACCTGAGACTTCGGAGCCTCAGGCATGAGAGTGCGTTTGCATAATCATTATGCCCTCCAAGTACTTTCTATACTGAGTCAAGAGTAACTATGGGGAGTCAGGTGGTAGCACAGCGGGTTAAGTGCACGTGGCGCAAAGTGCAAGGACAGGTGTTACGAATCCTGGTTCAAGCCCCTCCTCCCCACCTGCAGGGGAGTCGCTTAACAAGCGGTGAAGCAAGTCTGCAGGTGTCTGTCTTTCTCTTCCCCTCTCTGCCCTTCCCTCCTCTTTCCATTTCTCTCTGTCCTATCCAACAATGACATCAATAACAACAACAATAATAACTACAACAAGGGCAATGAAAAGGGAATAAATAAATATTTTTAAAAAAGTAAATATGAAGAACATTTTTTTGTGGTAAAAACGCCAGACACAACTTAAATAGGAAACCTCTCAAAGTTGGCGACTGTGTGAAGGAAGGTCTAAAAGCAGACTGCAGAGTGCTATCAGTGTACCCCTGTTATCTTGTAACTTTGTAAAGCAATATTCAATCACTAATACATGTTGTGCTGACAAACAGTCCTGGAAAGACTCAGACTGAGCTTTCACTCAATCTGTGGCTTAGGGCAGTGCAGGCAAGTGCAACCTACAACACAGCTTGCGAGAGGAGAGGGGGCGGAGGTGTCATTGGCTATTAGCGTTGGTGGGACAGCCTAGTGCTGAAGCTACTGCTTGGGGCACTGCACGCCCTGGGTCCAGACCAACATTCTAACTCTGTAAGTATTTTAAATACATGTGTAAGTTATATGTGAATTTTAAAGGCAAATTTACGACCCTACTGCGTGTGATTTTCAGACAAGTCGTCTGCGAGTGTCTCTATATGTAGAACTTCAACTTTCAAGCACTTTCTATTGTCGGTTGCATTGAGAGTCAATTGGAAGCAGGCTTTTCTGGTTAAAGGCCCAAATACAATTGAGGTAAAGTGAAAATATGTTACTGAAGTACCTAAGCACAGTTTAAAAACATATTGGTTGGTGGCGCGGAGCGCAAGGACTGGATCAAAAGATCTCGGTTTGAGACCCCCGGCTCCCCACCTGCAGGGGAGTCTCTTCACAGGCAGTGAAGCAGGTCTGCAGGTGTCTGTCTTTCTCTTCCCGTCTCTGTCTTCCCCTCCTCTCTCGATTCTGTTTGGCCTATCCAACAACAGCAATGGCAACAAGGGCCACAAAATGGAAAAAATGGCCTCCAGGAGCAGTGGCAATAGTGAACTGTAAAAACAACTCATGATCACACTGTTATTATATTATTTGAATATAAGCCACCACCAAGACACCTGATCTAGTGTTAAAGATACTCAGATCATTTCAGGAGTCTATTGGATTGGGAGTAAATGTAAAATATTATTATGCCAGAAAAAGTCCAGATATAATTGAGTTACATTAAAAATATCTCCTAAAAGTACTTGTGCTGAGCACAATTTAAATCATACATCAACGTGCTTCAAGTCTGTGATGAGTATAGGAGACAGAATGAAGGAGGCCTTCCCTTCACCTTGATTAAGAACAGTGAAGGGGAGCAGCAATTCCACAGCT
The DNA here is from genome assembly GCF_950295315.1 of Erinaceus europaeus. NCBI lineage: Eukaryota > Metazoa > Chordata > Mammalia > Eulipotyphla > Erinaceidae > Erinaceus > Erinaceus europaeus. The sequence goes on along the minus strand of NC_080179.1, from coordinate 9,138,132 downwards.
TTCTCCAATCTGCATGACAGCACTAGGGTAAGGAAAAAGGCTACTGCCAGCAGTCAGGCAATGGGAAGGAGGAGAAGGAAGAAGAGAAGGAGGAAGAGGAGACAGAGAAGAAATAGGAGGAGAGAGGAGGAGGAGGAAGAGGAGGAGAAAGAAGAAGGAAGGGGAGAAAGAAGAGAAAGAGGATGAAGAGAAAGAGCAGGAGGAGGAAGAGGAGGGAGTTTCCGGAGATACAGAGATAGTCTTTGAGACTGTTGAGACAGAAGTGGAAGAAGGGAGCTATCAGCTTCCAGATCTCAAAGCGATCTTACAGGGCTCTTGCCATCAATAGCTCCGCCACAAAATTAGTTAGACTGACCAAGATGAGTTTGACAGAACTGAGAGCAGAAAAGTAAGTACCTGTACCTTTGGACATCTAATTTTGACAAGGGGTCCCAAGGTATTAAGGAGTTAGCATTTTCTTTAGGAGATAGTTTTTTTTTTTTTTTTTTTTTTTTAAACCAGAGCACTGCTTAGTTCTGGCTTATGGTGGTTGGGGGAGAAAAAACAAGAGGGGAGGGAGAGGAGGGAGAGGGAGAGGGAGAGGTAGAACCTCATTAGTGACTGTTAGGAACTGAATTTTGTGTCTGTGTGATGAAATTCATTTGTTGAAACCTGGCTCCTCCATGGTAATTGAGATGGTAATCGATGACATGTCCTTTTAGGAGGGAATTAGGATTGAAAGTCTTTTTGACTAACAGAGTCAGGAAGACAGAACTGGCAAGGGACAAAAAAAATCCAACAGACTTTCATGCCTGAGGCATCAGAGGTCCCGGGTTCAGTCCCTGGCATCAACATATGTCAGAGTTGAGTAATGTTCTAGACAAATAAATAAATAAAGGAATAGGTTATACACCCTCCCAGGTGTTCTGAGAAAGCTTGCTTTTCTCTGTTTATCCATGGAAGGATAAAAGGAAGATACTGTTTATGAACTAGGAAGCGGACACTCTCAAAACAATAAATTTGCCTGCACCTTGATCTTGAGTTTCTAGTTGTTTTATTTTATTTATTTATTTTCCCTTTTGTTGCCCTTGTTGTCTTTTTATTGTTGTTGTAGTCATTATTGATGTCATCATTGGATAGGACAGAGAGAAATGGAGACAGGAGGAGAAGACAGAGAGGGGGAGAGAAAGACAGACACCTGCAGACCTGCTTCACCGCCTGTGAAGCGACTCCCCTGCAGGTGGGGAGCCGGGGGCTCGAACCGGGATCCTTACGCCGGTCCTTGTGCTTTGTGCCACCTGCGCTTAACCCGCTGCGCTACTATGTTTGTTAGTTACTTCATTCAGTCTATAGCCTTTTCTTTTCTTTTTTCTTTTCTTTTCCTTTCTTTCTTTTTTTTTGTAATAGCAGCCAAAACCAAGACAATGACCTATAAAAAATTTTTAAAAGATTTTATTTACTTATTAATGGAAAAGACAGGAAGAGAGAGACATAGAGCCAGACATCCCTGATACATGTACTTCCAGGGATTGAACTCAGGACCTCTTGCTTTATCCACTGTGCCACCTCCTCGACCATAGCCCACAAGATTTTGTACGTGTGACGCCCCCCTCCATCGCACTTTGCTTTTTCACTGAGTTCATCTCTTTCTCCTACTTCACTCGTTCGATCTAGTCTCTCCAGTGCAGTTAGTGGTTCTTGCCAAATGAAAAGTGTCGCTCTCCACACAGCTAATTCCCTCATTTTCTTTTAAACCACTCAAAAGTGACTACTATATTAGATTATATTCTGTCCACCCTATTTATTTAAAACTGCACCCTTATTCTTAACTCTGAAAAATTTCACTTTTTTTTCTAACCTCTTTTAAAAATTGATTTTTAACCTCAGCAGTCTCATAAAAAATGATTCACACCAAGGATACTTTTCATAAAAATCACATATAATTAGATTTTTTACTTTCCACATAAATCTCTTTAATTTTATATTATGACACAGTGCACAGTTATTTGCTGAGTAGTTAATTTTGTATTAGCCAAAGAGAAAATTGAACCTGTCTGTCAAACTGGCTGGAAGTAGAAATAATACATTTTTATTGGCAGTAAATAAAAGCTTGTATGCTAAAAACGTGTATTTTTGTCACTTGAAATATTATCATTGGTAACATGCAGGGCATGCAAAGCGTTTTCTGTTCTTATTTATCATCAGGGATTTCGATTTTAGCCTGTCCCACTCCACCCCTTTGGCTTAGTTATGTGACTTGACCACAGATATTATGAAGCTTTGTTCAACTTGACATTTTTTTAATAACACAATATTAACACATTTTTTGTAGACATTTCCTCATCTAATCCTCGACTTTTAGAAGTTTTTTTAAAAAAAAAAATTATTTTTTATTGGAGGTGGGGGAATATATAAAATCTTTATAGTTTGATATAGTCCCACTTATTTTCATTTCCTATGCCCATGAGGCCGAGTCTCCAAGTACATCTTAGGTGCAAAGAGCCTGTAAAGTTTGACTGACATTTTCTTCTTTAAGTTTTAGAGTTTCTGGCCCAGTACCCAGCTCTTTGATCCATTTTGATCTGACCGTAGTGTATGGTGTTACATGGCGGTCACTTTTCTACATGTGGCTCTGTAACTTTCCCAGCAACATTTGAAGAGGCCTCCTTGACCCCGTTCATGGTTTTGGCCCCTTTTTTTTTATTTTTTAAATTTTTTATTTAAGAGAGGATTAATGAGCAAAACCATAAGGTAGGAGGGGTACAACTCCACACAATTCCCACCACCCAATCTCCATAACCCACCCCCTCCCATGATAGCTTTCCCATTCTCTAGCCCTCTGGGAGCATGGACCCAGGGTCGTTGAGGGTTGCAGAAGGTAGAAGGTCTGGCTTCTGTAATTGCTTCCCCGCTGAACATGGGCGTTGACTGGTCGGTCCATACTCCCAGTCTGCCTCTCTCTTTCCCTAGTAAGGTGTGTCTCTGGGGAAGCTGATTACCAGGACACATTGGTGGGGTCTTCAATCCAGGGAAGCCTGGCCAGCATCCTGGTGGCATCTGGAACCTGGTGATTGAAAAGAAAGTTAACATACGAAGCCAAACAATTTGTTGAGCAATCATGGATCCCAAGCTTGGAATAGTGGAGAGGAAGTGTTAGGGAGGTACTCACTGCAAACTCTAGTGTACTTCTGCTTTCAGGTATATATTTTGCAGTAGTTTATGGATACGTGTGCACATAAGCTCTCTCTCACAGAAACTGGTGTATATCTAGATTATGGGACTTTGTTAGAAAGTGAATTACCTGAGATGAAATTAGAGTGTACTATAAAAGGAAAGGTCTCACCCGAGTAATGAAGCTGAAGGGTTGTCATTCCACACGTGAAGTCTCTGGACACAGTCTGAGGTGAAGCATGTTGAGGTGGCAATCGTTGCGTTGGTTAGGTTGTGATCGGCGGATGCAATATTATTTGGTTTGGATTGGGAGATGCATACAGGAAAGTGGGTCCTATCCAAGGGTTCCAGGACTGGGGGAAGTAGGGGCTCTATAGTGGAGATGTGAGATTCCTGCTGTCTTAGGGTTCAAAAAGACAATCGATAGTTAATGTTATCATCACATTATTTGTTAATTGGGTTAACTTTGAAAAGTCCCTTTGTTATGGTTTGCTGTACAGTATCCAGTATCTTGTATATAGCTGTGCTATTGGATGCGGTTTTGGCCCCTTTATCACACGTTATTTCACTGTGTAAGTGTGGGCTCATTTCTGGGCTCTTGATTCTGTTACATTGACCCAGCTGTCTAGATTTACTCCAGGAGCACACTGCTCTACTTGCTGTTGTTTTGGAGTATAGACTGAAGTTGGGGAACATTGTATCTCAATATTTCCCCCTTTTTCTCAGAAGTGGTTTGGCTATTATTATTATTATGGTTCCACACAAATTCTTCGACAAATTATTCAATTTTCTTGAAAAAAGTCACTGGAATCTTTTATAGAGATCGTTTTGAAATTGTAGACTGCCTTTGGTAGAATATCCGTGTTAATAATGTTTACTTTTTCAATCCAGGAACAAGGAATATTCTTCCATTTTGTGTGTCAGTTTCTATTTATCTCTAAATATTGATTTACTTATTTTCCCTTTTGTTGCCCTTGTTGTTTTATTGTCATACTTATTGTTGTTGTTGGATAGGACAGAGAGAAATGGAGAGAGGAGGGTAAGACTGCGGGAGAGAAAGACAGACATCTGCAGACCCGCTTCTGCCTGTGAAGCGACTCCCCTGCAGGTGGAGGGGGGTGGTGTTTGAACTGGGATCCTTCCTCTGGTCCTTGCGCTTTGCCCCACCTGCGCTTAACCCATTGCGCTACCTACCGCCTGACTCCCCAGTTCCGACTCCCCAGTTTCTATTTCTTTTACCAGTGTCCTAAACTTTTTGTTGTAAACATCCTTCACCTCCTTCATGAAATTCACTATAAAATACTTTATCTTTTTGGCCTCAATGGTAAATGGGATTGAGTCTTTTATTTCCCTTTCTCTGGACTCCTTGTTTGTATCCAGAAATTTGTGTGTAATGATTTTGTATTGTGCTACTCTACTGGATTTATTTATTATTTCCAGAGGCTTTTTGGTGGAGTCTTTAGGGTTCTCTTTGCATATTTTCATGTTGTCAGCAAGTAGTGCTAATTCCAAAGCTGTGTAATATTCCACTGTGTGTATGCACCACAGCTTTCTTTGTTACTCATCTGTCTTTGGACATCTGGGTTGCTTCCAAGTTTGGTCTATTACAAACTGTACTGCTATGAACATAGGTGTGTACAGGTCTTTGAGGATAGGTATTTTTGCTTTTGCTGGGTCTGTCCTCAGTGAAGAGATGCTGGGTCGTCATACAGTAGGTCCATTTTTAGCATTCTGGCGAATATCCAGACTGTTTTCTAGAGGAATTGAACCACTTTATACTCACCAGCAATGTTGTAGAGTCCCTTTCCTCCCACAGTCTCTCCAGTAGTTAGTGTTTCTGCTATTTATTTATTTAACAGAGACAGAAATTGAGAGGAACTGGGGAGAGAGGCAGAGAGACACCTGCAATGCTGCTTCACTGCTTCTGAAGCTCCCCCCTGCAGGTGGGGACTGGGGGCTTCAACTTGGACCCTTATGCATGATAACATGTGTGTTTGACTAGTTGCATCACTGCCTGTCCCTGACTCATTTATTATTAACTATACATAACTCTTTTCTTTCAGTAAGGCTGATAGGCATATGATTAACTAAAATCTAGGCTTTCTAGACACCTTTTGAAATTAAAATAATGGATATATGAACAGTTAGATTTAAAAAATCTGGGTTGCCTTTCTTATTTTAAATTTATATTAATAAAATTCTCAAGAGCAGCCTTTTTTTAAAAAGTATTTTATCGGGGGTTGGGCGGTGGCGCAGTGGGTTAAGCGCATGTGGTGCAAAGCTCAAGGACCAGCATAAGGATCCCGGTTTGAGCCCCCGGATCCCCACCTGTAGGGGGGGTCGCTTCACAGGCGGTGAAGCAGGTCTGCAGGTGTCTGTCTTTCTCTCCCCCTCTCTGTCTTCCCTTCCTCTCTTCATTTCTCTCTGTCCTATCCAACAATGAACAACATCAACAATGGCAATAATAATAACCACAAGGAGGCTACAACAACAAGGGCAACAAAAGGGGGAAAAATGGCCTCCAGGAGCGATGGATTCATGGTGCAGGCACCGAGCCCAGCAATAACCCTGGAGGAAAAAAAAAAAAAGAAAAAAAGTATTTTATCTATTAATGAGAAAGGAGAGAGAAAGAACCAGATATCATCTGGTACATGGGCTGCTAAATATTGAACTCAAGACATCATGTTTGCCTTATCCTCTGTGCTACCTCCTGGGCCACAAGCGCAGCCTTCTTGATAAGAGCCTTAGATTACTAGAAATAGTAGTATGGAAACCAAGGACGGGACTTGACTCCCAAAAGCTGGTGGATAGGTAAAATGAGATACAGTGGAAATTGGAGGTATTGTGATGTATGTTGAATACAGCACTAGAGCGATTTGGTTTCTTCTATTTTCAGTTCAGTTGACCTCTAATTGACATGAAATATTATATACATTTAAGGTGTATCACCTGGGGGCCGGGTGTTGGTGCATCTGGTTGAGTGCACATGTTACAATGAGGAAGGGCCCAGATTCAATCCCCCAGCCCCCACCTGTGGTTTACCCGGTGGTGAGGCAGAGCTGCAGGTATCTCCCTCCCTCTCTATCATCCCTTTCCCTCTCAGTTTCTGGTTGTCACTAATAAATAAATAAAATAAAAAACTTAAAGCGTATAATATGGTGAGGCTACATTATTAACATATTGATGTGTGTACTGATTCACAGACCTGCGTATATTCTGACGTATTACCGCAGCAAGCTCAGTAAACAGCCATCACTTCACATAGCTACACATCTGGATCAAGTATTTAAGGTTTCCTCCCTCAGGAAGTTTCAAATAAACAGTACTGTTTTGTTAACCACAGTCATAATACTGATATCGCACTGGTGTAGCCTAACCCTGGGTTTTCAGCAGGGCGTCCCACAACTTTAATGAAAGGTGACTTGACTTGGAAGGAAGGAAGCAGACTTTGAATCAACAGCTATTATTATTTTTATGGAGTTTTGGGTTTCACAGACCTATAAAGTTTCTGGCATATGCTTGACAACTAACATATAGTTGTCATCTATTTATTTTGCTACAGAAGGCTGTAGGGAAAGAAATAACATAAAGAGAGAAGTGATAGCACACCGCCATCGCTATTTCATCAAGGGACAGAATTTTAAATTCAAGATAATAGAAAGGACGTGGTCCTAGAGTATAGGATAGAATATTAAAGCAAATAATCTTGGTGTTATTACAGAATTCATATGTTATCATTGTTTTATACATTTATGTTATAGTAATAAGACTCTCAGATGCATGTATGACTCCTTAGACTGATGTCTTGGATGCACTTTGCTAAAAGAATATGATTTTTGAGGGATAAGATGATGAGAAAGAAAAGAAAAAGTGAAAGAAGAAAGACATTATGGAAGGCTAATAAGATTTGCTTACAGACAGAATAATACAAAAATTATACTGTGGTCAGTATTTCTGATATTTGCTATTACACACAATACTGATTTCATTCCTTTTTTAAGAGATTTTTTTGGGGGTGAATGTTTTATTCATTGGATGATATCTTGTAATCTTCATTAGAAGCAGAAACCAGAAATGCAACTTGCTAAAATTGAATATTTAATAGTGATCAATGAGTTGTAATATTTCCCCATCTAAAACAAAATGGATTTTGTATAAGATTTTTAAAGGAGATGAGAAAGTTGATTTTAAATGTTAGAAAACTTTGGGGAAGCAATTACAGAAGCCAGACCTTCCACCTTCTGTACCCCATAATGTCCCTGAGTCCATGCTCCCAGAGGGTTAAAGGATAGGAAAGCTATCAGGGGATATGGAGTTCCAGTGACGGGAACTGTGTGGAATTGTACCCCTCTTATCCTATGGTCTTGTCAGTGTTTCCATTTTATAAATAAAAACTTAAAAAAAAATGTTAGAAAACTTCAAACCCACCATCATATAACCCCATCTCATAACTATTAAAAATGTGGATTACTAAGATTTCTAAAGATTGTTCTAGATGTTTTGCTCTTTACTCTTGAGAATTGTCATTTTATAATTGCTATGCTTCATTGTTGTAGAGTTTCTGGTTCTTTTTCTCTTTCACTGGAATGGTATTCACAATCTGTTACATTTGCAGAAAGGAGAGCAAAGATACTTAGTGACTTTGGAAATTATATTTCAAGGTTATTTACAAAAAGATACCTTATGTAGGGAAGAAGGTGAATTTTTTTTCCAGCAGGGCGCTTATTAAAAAATTGTTAATGACTCATGTGTTCTCTGCTGAATGTTAATCAGTGACATTCATTTAAGAATCCTTTCTAAAAAGTATTTTAATTTATTTTGGATAGAAACAGGTTGAGAGGGAAGGAGGAGATAGGGGGGAGGGAGAGAGGAAGAAAGGGAGGGGAGAAGAGAGAGAGAAAGAGTGAGAGAGACCTGCAGCATTTCTTCACCACTTGTGAAGCTTCCCTCCTGTGTGTGGGGACCAGCGGCTTGAACCTGTTTCCTTACACACTGTAATGTGTGTGCTCAACCAAATGCATCACCACCATGCCCCCATTAAGAATTCTTACACTGTATTTCTGGGCTTCCTTTATTAAATGTCAAACTCTAGAAAGACTTGTTCACTCTGTTCTTAGGCAATAGCATTGTCTTTAATCCAGCACATTTAAAAAAAGCTTTTGAATATTAAAAGGTTAGCAGTTCACTTATTTATATTACAATAATGTGAAATGTGAATATCTGCAAGGAAAATAAAACAAATGACAATGAAGTTTTTCACTAAGATTCAAAAGATAGTAACACAAAAAGGTTTGCTGCTTTGATCATCAGGGAAATGAGTCATTTTGTTTTCTCTGTAGTGGTGGTACAGGTAGAACACCCAGTAAAAAGCACTCAGGCATTTAAATAACTCAAGAAATTATGAAATGTAAGTTACAAGAAATAAAAATCCCCTATCTAGAAAAAATTCAGAACAGGATTTAGGATTTAGCTGCCATTAAAGAAATTTTAATCCCTTAATTCCTTTGTCCTAACTATATTTATCTTCTGAAATTTTTTTTTTTTAATGGTTTAATGGTTTTCATGGTGGAAAGGAATAGAAATGTTTTTGAGGAATAAGAATGTTCATGCTCGTGGTCCGGGAGGTGGCGCAGTGATAAAGCTTTGGACTCTCAAGCATGAGGTCCTGAGTTCGATTCCCATCACATGTGCCAGAGTGATGTCTGGTTCTTTCTCTTTCCTCCTATATTTCTCATAAATAAACAAAATCTTAAAAAAAAAAAAGAATTTTCATGCTAATTGTCCTTAGCATTCTCAACTGAAAAGTGATTGTATGCGATATAAATTACTTGTTTGCCTAAATACCTATATCACTTGTAATTGTGGCACTGAAAATTGGTAAAATACTTTCTTTTTTAAAAAATTTTTAAAAAATATTTATTTATTTTCCTCTTTGCTGCCCTTGTTTTTTATTATTGTTGTAGTTATTGTTGTTATTGATGATGTCGTTGTTGGATAGGACGGAGAGGGGATGTGAAGATAGAGAGAGGGAGAGAAAGACAGACACCAGCAGACCTGCTTCACCACTTGTGAAGTGACTCCCCTGCAGGTGGGGAGCGGGGAGCTTGAACCGGGATCCTTAGTCAGTCCTTGAGCTTAGCTCCACCTGCGCTTAACCCACTGTGCTACCGCCCGACTCCTGGTAAAATACTTTCTATTATACTTGGAATTGATGAAAGAGCAGTGTGAAGTATCCTTCACATAAAAATACTTCCTCTTTGATCTTTCTAAAAGTCTAAGAACAACGTTTTATTTTGCCTGATGGCTCCAGACATCTCAAAGATTATTTTTCAGTTTGTGTCAGCCAGACTAAGGAACTCTAGCTGGACATATAGATATACTTCTAGCTTGGAAAATACATTTCAAACAACTCATTCTATCTTAACTAGGACTACTAGGCTATTAGAAGTCAATGTCTTAGTAAACTCAATAGAGAGCTATGAAATGAGTAAACAGTGTTTTAAAGGTATATCTAAAGTAATGAACAAAAAGTAAGAGGTAAGGGCTGAGAAGATAGCATAATGGTTATATAAAAGACTTTCTTTTTTAAAATTTTTTCTTTTTATTTATTTATTTTCCCTGTTGTTGCCCTTGTCGTCTTTGTATCTTCGAATTGTTGTTGTAGTTATTATTGTTGTTGTTATTGATGTTGCTGTTGTTAGGACAGAGAGAAATGGAGAGAGGAGGGGAAGACAGAGAGGGGGAGAGAAAGACACCTGCAGACCTGCTTCACCGCCTGTGAAGAGACTCCCCTGCAGGTGGGGAGCCGGGGGCTTGAACCAGGATCCTTATGCTGGTCCTTGCGCTTTGTAACACTTGTGCGTAACCCGCTGTGCTACCACCCGACTCCCTATAAAAGAGTTTCAAGCCTCAGACTCAGATCAATACCCAGCACTACCATAAACCAGAGATGATCAATGTTCCAGTCTCTCTCTCTGTATCTCTCTCTCTCTCACTCACTAAAACTAAATAAAATGTTAAAAATAAAGTAAATAGAATGAAATAGATAAATCACGTAAGCTAACAGAATTTCTATTGGAAAGAAGTTGTAAATACTGATTTCAATTTTCCCAGATTGTTAGCTACCCTTACTATCATTTGGAGTTAAAACACAAGAATATCCGACATATTAGTTAAATTTATTTGTAGGGGCCAGGTGGCGGCACACCTGGTTAAGCGCCCACATTACAGTGTGCAAGGACCTGGGTTCGAGCCCCTATCCCCCCCCTGCAGGGGGAAAGCTTTGCAAGTGGTGAAGCAGGGTTGCAGGTGTCTGTCTCTCTCCTTCTCTATAACCCCCTTCCCTCTTGATTTCTGGCTTTCTCTATCCAATAAATAAAGATAATAAAAATTAAAAAGAATTTATTAAATAAAAATTTTATTTGTAAAGTTCGTATGTGTATTCAGTGAGCTACAGTTTTGGTGGCTGACCGATCCCGGGTAAAGCCTGGCGGTCCCCAGGAGGAGGGAAAAATAACGATGACAGGGCACAGAAGGACCAGACTGACCATGTGATGCTCTATTCTTAGCAGAGCTCAGCTTCGAGAGTGAAGCAGAAACAATGACTACTTCTCAGCTTAGACAGCAGACCATGCTAGCACAGTGTCAAAAGTTTCACTCAGTGAAGCGGTGAAGGCATAACAAGAACTTTTATTTTAAAATTTATTGATTTAAAAAAGGAGACATTAACAAAACCATAGGATAAGAGGGGTAGAGAGACTTCAGGTGTGGAATGACAACCCTTCAGCTTCATTTCTCGGGTGAGACCTTTCCTTCCATAGTATTCTCTAATTCCATTCCAGGCAATTCACTTCCTAACAAAGTCCTAAAACCTAGATAGAGAGAGACCAGGTCCCGTGAGATAGAGTCTATGTTCACACGTATCCATAAACTAGGGCAAAATATATACCTGAAAGCCAAAGTACACAATAGTCTGCAGTGAGTCAGGATCAAGTTCCTAATGAAATAGTGTCTAACTAGACTTAGATACCCTCCTCACTTACTTCCTATTACAGTTCTCTCACTCACTCCAAAGCTAACCATAGCAAAGCAAGGACTGCAAACGCTGAATAAGGGCAAGAGACTGGCAGACTTTAACGATGACTCTTTAGTCACTATCAGGCCACCCCCTCAGCTGGGGCCCTAGTTGGGGAGTCCTGAGATTCCCAACAAAAACTGCTTGTTGACTTCCTTTCACCCAGCTGCAGCCTGCACTTGAGGGCAGAGTAACCTTCTCTGTCTGCCAATGATTTCTACACACCTTTGTGACTGAGTCCATGGGAAAGAGCAAGAGGTTTCTGGGTTTTGTCTACAAGAACTGTACAGGCCTTCTTTGGGGTGACAACACTATGTTGCTCTGTCCAATGTCCCCAACAGGTGGTGGTGGTGTGTGGGGATATTCCAAGTGCTCATGTTCATTGCACATTTGACCCTCACCAGACAGCTAAAAGAAGGAAATCCTAGTTTATACCCATTTTATAGATGAGGAACTTACATTGTAGTCCTCCAGTAGATACATACTGCTTTAATATCTGTGTGGTTTGGGGTTTAAGTCATATCACCTTTTGAAAATTGTGTTTTGGGGCTGGGTGGTGGCTCACCTGGTTGAGTGCACAGGTTACATACAATGTGCAAGGTCCCAGGGTTCAAGCACCCAGTCCCCACCTGCGTGCGGAAAGTTGCACAAGTGGTGAAGCAGGGCTGTTACTCTCCAATTCTTCATATATATAATAACTACAACAATAAAAAACAAGGGCAACAAAAGGGAAAATATATATTTATATATAAAACAACAAAGGCAACAAAAGGGAAAAAATATATATTTATTTATTTTCCCTTTTGTTGCCCTTGTTTTTTATTGTTGTAGTTATTGTTGTAGTTATTGATGTCGTTGTTATTAGATAGGACAGAGAGAAATGGAGAGAGGAGGGGAAAATAGAGGGGGAGAGAAAGGTAGACACTGGCAGACTTGCTTCACTGCCTGTGAAGCGGCCCCCCAGCATGTGGGGAGCTGGGGGCTCGAACTAGGATATTTGTGCCCGGTTTTTGCACTTCGCACCACGTGCACCACGTGTGCTTAACCCGCTGCGCTATCCCCAGACTCCCTTCTCTCCAATTCTATCTCCCCCTCTCCTCTCAATTTCTTGCTGTCTCTGTCTAATAAATAAATAAAGATAATAACAATAATAAAAAGAAAATTATGTTTCATGATTTCTCCTTGAGAAAAAACCTGACTCTAAGCTCCATGAAGGGTAGAAATGTAGTTAGTGAAGGAAAAGAAAAAAACAATCCAGAATGGAGAGTCAAGTAGATACTTAGTGAAAGGGATGGTACACCTTTCTTGTCCACCAGAAAGGAAGGATGGGGAGGAGGTCACTCTGCCAGGATTACTGCACTTCTAGTGCAGTTTAAATGCAAAATGATCATGAACCCCCAAATCTGAATGATAAGTGGAGAAACATTTCACAAACAGGAAAAAGAACAAGTATATAATAACAGATTTGTTGCACAAAGCTGTACTTGTTTACTTTCAAATTGCCTTTATTTGTATTCAACTCTAATGTTTTTCTAGCTGTGAAATTGTTTGAGTGTCTTTTGTTGAGATGAGACACATCACCATTTCCCCATTAATTCTAATAGAAAAGTTTCTTTTTCCAATCTAAAAGCTCTTTACTTAATGGCCGGGTCTTTAGGTGCTAATGAAAGTCATTAAACAATGAATAGGTGTACTTATAATGCAATTCTTTGGCTGGAATACATGATGACACCTAAGCCCTGTGAATGATTCTGCAGTTTGAAAACCTATCACTGTGAGTGAAAAGCTTTGATAGTTTTGTTACTAGTTTCAGTTCATAATGATTCTGTTTAAATGAACAAAAACTCAGAGCTTTTCAGAAACGAACAAATATTTAAATTGGTGAAACACACTCTAAAAAAACCCTTTAAAATGATAATAAGATAGTCTGTACATACAAAGAAGGTTTATTAATTGAAGGGAATCAGTCAGACAAGTTTACAAGTCTGGGTGGGTGTTGTCTCCTATGAGTCTCTTTTAAAAAATATCTTTTAAAAGCGTTATTTATTTTATTTGATAGAACAGAGAGAAACTGAGAGGAAAGGAGGTAGAGAGAGGGAGAGTGACAGAGAGACACCTGCAGCACAGCTTCACCACTCATGAAGCTTTCCCCCTGTGGGTGGGGACTAGGGGCTGGAACCTGGGTCCTTCTGCATAGCATTACATGCACTTAACCAGGTGTGCTACCAGTTAGCCCCGTAAGTCTTTTTTCATATAATCTCCTTATTTATTTTCTCACTCCAGTAATTCATTATAAATACTCTGTAAGTCGTTCATATCCTGGATCTGTTTCTTTGGTTTTGGTTAATGTTGTAATTATTCCCCTTTTATAAAGATTTTCTACAAATAAAGGTTAGTTTGAGGTATTTGACTAGATTTGCATTCAACTATTTTTGCCAGACTTTTTTTTTTTTTTAAATTAGATAGGACAAAGAGAAACTGAGAGAGGAGGGAGAGAGACAGAGAGACACCTGCAGACCTGCTTCACCACTCATGGAGCTGCCATCCTGCAGGTGGGTAGTGGGGACTCAAACCCACTTGCACTTGCACTTGGTAATACATGCGCTTAACAGGGCGTGCCACCACCGGGCCCCATAGAATCGCTCTGTGCTTCCTATTATATTAACATCTGAGATATAATTTCAGGTTGACCCACTTATATGACTGAGACTGAACAGTAATTTCTAGTGATGACAATCAGCTTCTCCATCGAAATCAGCTTCTCCATTCGCCCTTGTCCAGCAGAAAAGCAATTACTGAAGTCAGAACTCCCACTTTCAAAGCACCCTAAAAAGAATTTTGGTCTATACTTCCAGAGGGATAATCAGTAAGGAAGTTTCCAGTGGAGGGGATGGGACACAGAACTCTGGTGGTGGGAACAGTGTGGAATTCTACCCCTATTACAACTATACCCCTTACAATCTTGTAAATCAATATTAAATCACCGATAAGAATAAAACATTAAAAAAGAGACTATGTACTGAAAAGGTCAGCAGCAGCCTGTTACGCAAGGGTTTCATTAATGAATATTTCTTTGGCAGACCTCCTAGGATGACATTCTAATATTATCACTCCTTTGACATTTCTTATCTGGAATTCTTCTGCATGAGAAAAACTTTTGTGATTGAAAAAAAAACTTTCATAAGCATTTTTTTTTTCTAATGACAAAAGCATAATCTGATGATTTATGATTTTGTTTTCTGGGGCTGAAGAGATAGCTCATAGCTGACCTGGTAGGGTGTCTTCCTTGACATGCGTGTGACCCAGTTTGCACTCTTAGCACAACACATGGAAATTCTACAGTATGGGAGGCTAAGCTCTCTCTCTCTCTCTCTCTCTCTCTCTCTCTCTCCATTTTCCCTCTTATCTGTCTCTAAATCTGAAAATGTCAGGCCAGAGCTGTGACATTGTACTTACAAGGAGCCCCTAGTGATATCTCCATTAAAAAAAAAAATCTTTATTTGTTGGATAGTGACAGTCAGAAATTGAGAAAGAAAGGGGAGATAGATAGAGAGGGAGAGAGAGAAAGACAGAGAGACACCGATAGCTCTGCTTCACCACTCGCAAAGCTTCCCCCGTCAGGTGGGGACCGGGGATTCAAACCTAGGTCCTGGTGCACTGTTGCATGTGCGCTCAATTAGGTGCGCCACCGCCCGGCCCCTTCCATTTTTCCCCTATAAATGTGTTTGTGTTTATCTTCTTTTTAACCTTTTTTTAAAAAATTGTTTTTATTTATTGGATAGAGACAGCCAGAAATTAAGAAGAAGAAGGAGATAGAGAGGGAGAGGAGACAGAGAAACACCTACAGCCCTGCTTCACCTATTGGGAAGCTTTTCCCCTACAGGTGGGGGCCAAGGGCTTGAATCCCTGTCTTTGCACATTGAAACATGTGTTCTCAACCATGTGTTCACCACCCCGTCCCTGTTTATGTTTGTCTTATTCTTTTTAAAAAAATATTTATTTATTTTCCCTTTTGTTGCCCTTGTTTTTTATTGTTGTTATAGTTATTGTTGTTGTTATTGATGTCGTCGTTGTTGGATAGGACAGAGAGAAATGGAGAGAGGAGGAGGGGAAGACGGGGAGAGAAAGACAAACACCTACAGACCTGCTTCCCATCTGTGAAGCGACTCCCTTGCAGGTGGGGAGCCGGGGGCTCCAACCAGGATCCTTCTGCCGGTCCTTGCGCTTTGCGCCACGTGTGCTTAACCCACTGCGCTACCGCACGACTCCCCTACGTTTGTCTTCTAATTGGTTATTTAGACTCATGATGGAGTCTTATGCTATCATTAATTGAACTACACAGTAATAAATGTAATTTCAAATATGCATTAAAAAGAGTATCGAGTCTGGACCGACCAGTCAACGCCCATGTTCAGTGGGGAAGCAATTACAGAAGCCAGACCTTCTACCTTCTGCAACCCTCAATGACCCTGGGTCCATGCTCCCAGAGGGCTAGAGAATGGGAAAGCTATCAGGGGAGGGGGTGGGATATGGAGATCTGGTGATGGGAACTGTGTGGAGTTGTGCCCCTCCTACCCTATGGTTTTATTAATGTTTTATTAAAAAAATATTCTCCCTTTTGTTGCTCTTGCTGTTTTCTTTTTATTGTTGTTGTAGTTATTATTGTTGTTATTGATGTCATCATTGTTGGATAGGACAGAGAGAAATGGAGAGAGGAGGGGAAGACAGAGAGGGGGAGGGAAAGACAGACACCTGCAGACCTGCTTCACCGCCTGTGAAGCGACTCCCCTGCAGGAGGGGAGCCGGGGCTCCAAGCAGGATCCTTCAGATCCTTTAGCCTGTCCTTGCGCTTTGTGCGCTTCACCCGCTGCGCTACCGCTCACTCCCTTAATGTCTCCTTTTTTAAATAAATAAATTCATTAAAAAAAAAGAGTATCCAGTCATGGCACTTGGTCTAATATTTTCTTTAGATCCCTTTTTAGAAGAATTTAACTTTCTTTTTTATATTTATTTATTTTCCTTTTTGTTATCTTTTTTATTGTTGTTGTAATTATTGTTGTTATTCATGTGGTCGTTGTTAGCTAGGACAGAGAGAAATGGAGGAGGGGAAGACAGAGAGAAGGAGAGAAAGACGCCTGCAGACCTGCCTCACTGTCCTTGTGCTTTACGTCATGTGCGTTAACTCACTGCGCTACCTCTCAACTCGCAGAATTTAACTTCCTACAGGCCCATCACTTTCCCACTCTACAGTGCAAGGTGAAAGCTATCAGCCTTAGCTTATTGCCATCATACTTACACAAAGGGGTATGGAGTGCAGACGAGTTGATTAAGTTAGCATCTATCATTTTTTTTTTTTTTTTTTGTCTGCCAGCTGTCTTCTCATGGAGGGAAATGTCCAACATCTTTGCACCACTGCTCCTGAAGCAGCTGTGCTCACAGATGGTCACTTGGAGGAAGCCCATAGTTCATTATTAAATGCGGATGTCAACCACTCTAGAAGTACATGTTGTGAGGAAAATGTTTAATTTTCTCCATTCTTAGGGATTAACTCAGTTAAAACTAATAATAAAAAAAAGGAATGTTGAAGGTTAGTGTTGAGAGTCTCTTAGGAAAAGAAGTTTGAAAAACCTATGTTTCTGTTTTGAGACATGATTTTATAGTCTTGTCAAATGCTGTTATCCACCTCTTGCATGTCTAAAGTCAAACTTCTAGGAACTCTACTTTCCCTTGGCGCCATCAATAATGTCCTTTAAAAACAGGGGACTGTTTGAAATCATTCCAAGGTTGTTATAGATAAGTGATATTTGAGATAGAATGATGTCCTCCAAAATCTTTTTCGGTGTAGCAAATTGCCAAAAGTCAAGTGAATGACATTTTAAGAAGTTAAAAGCTTCCAGATAAATAAAAGACTTTGAAATGAAAGTTCATGGTTATTAACTCGATTGCCTAGTTTTGTGGCAATATTCCACTCTTCCTAATTCGTTGGGCTTCTGCCAAACTGGCTATTTATGTATCCTCAAACATGGCAGGCATTTTTGTTTGTTTGTTTCATGATCTTTAGGATAATGCTGTTTCCTCAGCTTGCGATAAATTTTCTCCAAAGCATGTCTTTGGTTGACTTATTATTTAGGTCAAATGTTCCCCTTTAAAAGCAGTTTCGGGGGGTCGGGTGGTGGCGCAGTGGGTTAAGTGCATGTGATGCAAAGCACAAGGACCGGCTTAAGGATCCCGGTTCGAACCCCGGCTCCCCACCTGCAGGGGTGTCGCTTCACAGGTGGTGAAGCAGGTCTGCAGGTGTTTTGTCTTTCTCTCCCCCTCTCTGTCTTCCCCTCCTCTCTCCATTTCTCTCTGTCCTATCCAACAACGAACAACATCAACAATGGTAGTAATGATAACCAAAACGAGGCTACAACAACAAGGGCAACAAAAGGGGAAAAAATGGCCTCCAGGAGCGGTGGATTCATGGTGCAGGCACCGAGCCCAGCAATAACCCTGGAGGACAAAAAAAAAAAAAAAAAAAAAAAAGAAAAGCAGTTTCCTGGGTCTGTCTTGTCACTTAACATTCCCTTGCTCTACTTTACTGTTCTTTGAAATGCTTAAATTTTGTTTCTTGCATATATACAGATCGGTCTTTCAGGAGAATGTGAACTCCATGAGTAAGTTTGCTGGAGTCTCGGGACATAGGACAGTACCTGCATCTTGTTCAACACATAGGTGAGTGATGATTATTTTTTGGTTCTGAGATACAGAAAATGGAGCTAAGAGCAGAAAGTACTTTTGCTGGAATTTACAAGCAGCTCTAGTTTCAGTTGTTATAAGATGAGCACACCTGCCTTTTGCTTTTGTTGGTTATTTGTCTGTATGTTTTTATTTTATTTTTTTCATTCATTGACATAAGGAGACTGCCTCAGTATAATGGGCGGGGGAAAGATTGGTACGAGCGACATTTGTCAATTTAAAACAAAATTTTATTTATAAAAAGGGAAAACTGACAAAATCAATAGGATAAGAGAGGTGTAACTCTACACACTTCCCACCACCAGAACTCTGTATCCCATCCCTTCCCCTGATAGCTTTCCTATTCTTTATCCCTCTGGGAGTATGGACCCAGGGTCATTATGGGATGCAGAAGGTGGAAGGTCTGGCTTCTGTAATTGCTTCCCTGCTGAACATGGGTGTTGACTGGTGGATCCATACTCCCAGCCTGCCTCTCTCTTTCTCTAGTGGGCTAGGAGTCTGGGGGAAGTGGGTGGGGTTGTCTGTCCAGGGAAGTCTGGCTGGCATTATCTAGCACCTGGAACCTGGTGGCTGGAAAAGGGAGTTAACATATAAAGTCAAACAAATTGTTGACTAATCATGAACCTAAAGGCTGGAATAGTTCAGATGAAGAGTTGGGGTGGGGGGGGGGGTCTTCATTTTGTAGATAGATAGTTGTCCTATTTTAGTTTTATTCCAAAGGGCCCAGGACTATACTAGGTTTTTCCTAATATGTAGGTGGATCCAAGTTATTGTCTGGAGAGATGATGTCATGGCTGGAAAAAGGACCAGAAAGCTGGACCAGGGAAGAGAGTAGCTCCCTAATATGGGAAAGGTGTATAAATATTGTTGACTGGAGACATTTGTCAATTTTATCAGGCAGCAGAGATTTTTCCATAACTTCCCCAGGATACTTGCTTCTTTTCATTGAACAGAATGATATTGTATAAGAACACAAAGCAAAGCTGGACTCTGAAAGGTTACTATTTACCATAATAGCCAGCAAAAGTTTGTTAGGTGAATGAGCATTAATCAAAATGATAAGTTTACTTTACTCAGGACTAACAAAAAGTAGTTTGATTTCCTGTTTATTAAGATTAATTTACATAATAGACTTGGATTTAGAGGCAGCTAAGTAAACCCAAAGAGAATATAAACACCCAGGACCAATGAAAAAAGATGACAATAATGAAATAAACTGAAATATGTCATCTAAATTCAGTCATTTCTGGTGAAAGAGAAAAGTTTCAAGGGAGGTCATACAGCCCAGCAATTAACTGAATCAGCAGAACTAAATCTGGATTTTAGCTAAAGTAGGCCAATTACCTAATATTTCTAAGCTTAACTTAAAAATTATTAGTGATTTACAGAATTATAAGATTCACCAGAGATATAATTCCACACCATTCTTACCACCAGAGTTCTGGTATCCACCCCCTCCAGCAGAAACTGTAATCTTCTTCTAGCGTTTGCCTTTCTTCCGTAGCCAGTCAACAGCGTCAGGTTGAGCCTGATGTAAAGTTTCGAGACCTCCTTTGAATCTGGAGAGGTGGCAGTTGTTGACTATGTGGGTC
Source organism: Erinaceus europaeus (assembly GCF_950295315.1). NCBI lineage: Eukaryota > Metazoa > Chordata > Mammalia > Eulipotyphla > Erinaceidae > Erinaceus > Erinaceus europaeus. The sequence continues at coordinate 9,118,578 of NC_080179.1, read as the reverse complement.
ATAGTCTGTCTGGAGCCGCAGGGGCAGTTCGGGTCATCTCTGGCTCCCCGGTGATGGAACATAGCGGCGCACCGGCCATGGCCTGTTCCATAGCGATTGAGGAGGGCCCGATCATAACGTGCTAGGTCAAAGCCGGGTTGACGCTTGCAGGGGTCTGTGATGAGGTGTTTGTTCTTGACCTCGGCTGACTGCCAGCTCTGTTTCCGAGAGTCTGGAACAGAGAAGTTCAGTGTAGGCGTAGGGGACCAGATTGGGTGAGGAGACATCAAGCGTTGGACAGGGTGGGCGAAGATCTCCGCGTATATTGGCAGGTCCGGTCGAGCGTAGACGTGGGAAATGAACTTAGATGATGCCGCATCCCGACGAATATCTGGCGGGGCGATGTTGCTAAGAACTGGCAGCCATGGAACTGGGGTGGAACGGATGGTTCCAGAAATGATCCTCATGGAGGAATATAATTTGGAATCGACCAAGTGGACATGCGGGCTACGGAACCATACTGGGGCAGAGTATTCTGTGTTGTTAAAAATTCCGGAGGCTCCAGCCGGCAGGGCTAGCTAGCTTCACGGGCGGGTAACAGAGACGCGGAGACAATGGCTGGGCAGGGAAGCTGTATTTCTTTATTCAGGAACAACGATTCATAAACTAAGACAAACTAATCACCAAACAGAACTCTGCTGTCTCTTTGCGGTGGCACAAGCACTCTCTCTCTTACTCTGGAACTCAGGAACTCTCCAACTCTGGAACTCTCGAACTCTGAAACTCTTCCACTGTGGAACTCTCTCTTACTCTGTAACTCTGGAACTCTTCAACTGTGGAACTCTGTCACTCTGGAACTCTGGCACTCTCGAAACCAGGAACCCTCTCTCGGGGTTCCTTGGGGCGGGGCCAAGCGGGCCGCGAAATTAACTGGACTGATCCAATTCTCTTGGCGGGGGAGGCTAGAACAAACCAATGTAAAGCATACGACAATTCTGCAGTGGAATAGCAGAATGCCAGAGAGGATGATCGTAGTGTGGCAGCGCTCGCGCCCCATGAGGAGCTGGCCAGTCTTGCAATGATGTGATTCCTCGCGCCCACCTTTGCTGCAGTTTTTATGAGATGTTCGTGAAATGACAGGGTGCGATCGAGAGTAACGCCAAGATAGACTGGCTGGGCTTCATGCCGGATTCTCGTATCGCCAAGCTGCACATTAAGCTCACGCGAGGCCGAGGCATGGTGTAGATGGAAAACAGATGATACCGTTTTTGCAGTGCTAGGAATTAGTCGCCATTTTTTACAGTAATCAGATATCAGAGACATGTCTTTTGTGAGTGTTTCCTCGAGGATGTCGAACTTTGATGCCTGAGTTGCACAGCAGATGTCATCAGCGTAGATGAACTGCAATAATTTTCACAAGGTCACAGATATAGGCAAAATTTATATCTGTTTATCCATCTCTATTTCTACATATTACTTTTTGCCATTTTTTTCTATGGTCTTTCCTTCACTTCCTTTTAAAAAAATATTCCTTTTTGCTGCCCTTGTTTTATTGTTGTAGTTATTGTTATCGATGTAGTCATTGTTGGATAGGACAGAGAGAAATGGAGAGAGGAGGGGAAGACAGAGACGGGGAGAGAAAGACAGACTCCTGCAGACCTGCTTCCCCTGCAGGTGGGAAGCCAGGGGCTCGAACTGGGATCCTTACGCTGGTCCTTGCACCACTCCTTGCGCTTTGTGCCGCCTGCATTTAACCCATTGCTCTACCGCCCGACTCCCTGTTTATTTTTAAGTAGGGCACTGCTTAGCTGTGTGTTATGGTGGTGCTGGTTGTTGAACCTTGGACCTCAGGTATAGAAATTAAAAAAGAAAAATTTATTTATTAATGGATAGAGACAGAGAAATTGAAAGGAAGATAGAGAGGGGAAGAGACAAAGAGACACCTACAGTCGTGCTTCACCATTCATGAAGCTTTCCTTCTGCAGCTGGGGACCAGGGGTTTGAACCTATGATCTTGTGCACTGTAATGTGAACACTTCACCAGGTGCTCCACTGCCTGGCCCCTGGAAATCTTTGTACAACCATTATGCTATTTCCTCAGACACCTAAATAATCTCTAATGAACTATAGAAGTTATCCCTGATAATATAGTCTTGATCCTAACTATAAAAGATTTTGTTGTGGGAGTCGGGTGGTAGCGCAGTGGGTTAAGCACAAGTGGCGCAAAGAGCAAGGATGGCCCCCAGCTCCCCACCTGCAGGGGAGTCGCTTCACAGGTGGTGAAGCAGGTCTGCAGGTGTCTATCTTTCTCTCCCCCTCTGTCTTCCCCATCTCTCTCCATTTCTCTCTGTCCTATCCAACAACAATGACATCAATAAACAACACGGGCAACAAAAGGGAATAAACAAATAAATATTTTTAAAAAAGGATTTTGTTGTATTTATAAGTCCTTTTTACTCTTTCAGCAAGGGACTGACCACATTTTTATGTTCCTTTTGCACTTATTTTCAAAGTGAAAAAATGCTTGACTATATTATCAGGGAGATAATAATTAGTTAATTTTTTTTTTTCTTTACTAGAGCACTGCTCAGCTCTGGTATTTGGTGGTGTAGGGGATTGAAAGTAGGACTTTGGAGTCTCAGGCATGAAAGTCTCTTTGCATAACCATTATGCTATCTGCCCCCCCCCCCCAAGGTGATTCTTCTTAAAGGAACAAATGGCTTGCATGGCTTAAATTATGGAATTTTATGAGACTAATGCAAAACTGTACTTTGCTATTAGTTCTTTGTGGTTCATTAGTTGCAGTACTTAGAAGTTGAATGCCACCCAGGTAAGGACACGTCAGATGGTTTTCTGCGGGCATATCAGTCATGATATAGTGCTGAGTCTGTGATTCTTCTATCTAATGTATTCAAGCTGGCATAGCAGGGAAAGACATAATTCTCATTACATGTGCTAAGCCAGGCAGCAAGGCAAACAAGCCTGACTAAATGCTTGGATTTCACCCAATGGTGCAGCAAACTAATGTTGTTTCTGAAAATGAAAACTGAGTTTGCGTTTGTCAGCTGGAAGCATCCAGGGCTTTAGAGAAAGTATGCGATAAACGGAGAACACTGTTCACTAAGTTAACCCCCTTTAATGCAAAGGCGCTGAGGAGCAGCCCTCTATGAGTAACAAAGGTGCTCACTGTTAATAACAGCACACTTTCGTGATTTTATGCTGAAGGACACTGACATTTTTGTTTTAACTTCATTCAGTGTTTGGCTGCAGCAGTTAAGAAAATGAGTTTTTTTTTTCTTTTTTTGCCTCCAGGGTTATTGCTGGGGCTCCGCGCCTGCACCACTGTTCCTGAAGGCCACCCCTTTCCCTTTTGTTGCTCTTGTTGTTTTATTGTTGTTATGGTTATTATTATTGCTTTCATTGATGTTGGTGTTGTTGGATAAGGCAAATGGAAATGGAGAGAGAAATGGAGAGAGGAGGGGAAGACAGAGGGGGAGAGAAAGACAGACACTTGCAGACCTGCTTCTCCGCTTGTGAAGTGCCCTCACCCCTGCAGTTGGGGATCCAGGGGCTTGAACTGGGATCCTTATGCTGGTCATGTGCGCTTAACCCACTGCACTACCGCCTGAACCCGAGATTTTTTTTTAGAAGCATTTTTGAAACTATCAAAAGTATTTCTGCAGGGCAGTTGTACTGTCTATAGTTAAACACTTGACATCATAAAATTTAATTGTCTTATTTAGTATAATGAGAATGTGGTGTGTTTTCTGTGGTAAAATCTATCCTACTGTATCATGTATACACATATTCATTCTTATTGGGCCAATGAAATAACTCACTAGGATACTGTATTACTTTACGGTGTGCATGACTGAGGTTTGAGCCTGGCCTCCACCTCTTCAAAGGAAGCTTTGGTGTTGTAATATCTTCCACTCTCTGTCTCTCCAGTGGGGAAGAATTCTTGCTTGAATAGTAGCATGATGTTAAGATAGTCACTTCGTAATTGCACACTCCTATTTCCTGGAGACTCTTGAGAGTAAGGACCAGTAGAATTACATCATATCTGACTTGTATCTGGAACCCTTTTTCTCAAATGTTGCAAGGATTAATGTGATTGGTTTTTGTGTCTCTAAAAAGCTTTTTTTTTTCCCCTCCCGCCTCCCCATATTTAGCTTTTACCAACACTAAAAAAATTTTACTTTATGGTAAGTTTGGAAATTTTGTTCACATATTTAATCCACAAATATATACTGAGCTCTTACAGTCATCTATGGACTCAACTCAGCTTGGTGTTTATTATATTTTATTTTTTAGATAGGACAGAGAGAAATTGAGAGAGGACAAGGAGACAGAGAGAGGGAGAGAAATATAGACACCTGCAGACCTACTTTCCCACTCAAGAAATGAAACCCCTGCAGGTGGGGAGCAGGGACTCAAACCTGGGTCCTTGCACTTGGTAGTATGTGCACTATGACCCAGGCCTCTTGGCACTGTTGTTACTTCTCACATCTATGCTTTTTTATAGAGAATTCATGAGTTGTGTATTTGGGTAAACTCTACCCGAGTTGAACACTTTTCATTTTTTCCTAACTCAGGCTAATATGAAGGTTATAAGCAGAAATAGGCAAGTTATTGTGGATGGTATAAATATTAGTTTTGAGATCAAACACTTTTACAGGTTTGGAGATTTTGTGATAGCATTTCCAATTCTCACTTCACATTCTGAGAAAGATACATGTGCATTCAACAACCTACCATAAGAAAAGTTTGAAAAGTCAGAATGCTACTGTTGTTTATAATACTTTTCTTATCTGTAGGCTGGTTATGTCAGTTACTCTAAAGCTGTCCTTCTTCTCCTCCTCCACCTCTTCCTCCTCCTCCTCCTTCTCCTCGTTCTCCTCATCTTTATTGTGTTCCCGTATGTACTCTCTCTAGACTCTCCTCCTGGGACTCAATCACTGTGCTTCTGCTTTGCAATCACTATGCTTCAAATGTTCTTTTAAAATTTTTTTTGAATTTTATTTCCCCCTTTGTTGCCCTTGTTTTTCATTGTTGTTGTAACTGACGTCATTGTTAGGTAGTACAGAGAGAAATGGAGAGAGGAGGGGAAGACAGAGGGGGAGAGAAAGAGAGACACCTGCAGACCTGCTTTACCGCCTGTGAAGCGACTCCCCTGCAGGTGGGGAGCTGGGGGCTCGAACCGGGATCCTGTTGGTCCTTGTGCGATTTACCCACGTAACTCCCTCAGATGTTGTTCTTTTCCTTACTCTGATTGAAAATTGGCCTCTTCTGGGGGGATGGATCTATCTGCCAGTGCCCATGCCCAGCAGAGAATCAATTACAGAATTCTGATCTTTCACCTTCTGTGCTCCATAAAGAATTTTGTTACATACTCCCAGAGGGGAAGAAATGTTAGGGGAAGATGAACAGAGAGTTTTGAACTCCAATTCCATCAGGACCCAGAACAAAGAGGAAGAGAAAAAAAATAAATAAAGGAAGGACACTTGGAAGTAGTGGGTGTGAGGAAGAGAAGGTATAGGCATAGACAGAAAAGGTCAAATATAGACAGACAGTTATGGAAGTATAGTTTACCCGTATCTGGGACCTTGGGAGAACTAATGCAGTTTCTAATGGAGGGGATGGGGACACAGAACTCTGGTGGTGGGAATGCCCCTGTTATATTATTATGATTTTGTAAATCAATAATAAGTCACTAAAAAGGAAGGGGCTTGGTGGTGGTGCATCTGATTGAATGTACATAACACTATGAGCAAGGATCTGGGTTTGAGCCCCCCCCCCCCCCCCCACCTCCAGGGAAGATGTTTCATGAGTGGTTAAGCAGGCCTATAGGTATCTATCTTTTTCTCGTCCTTTCTTTCTGTCCTGTCTCAATTTCTCTGTTTTTCAAAAGAAAAAAAAATGGAAAAAATGGCCACTAGGAGCAGTGGATTAGTAGAGCTGACACCGAGCCCCCAATACCCCTGGTGGCAATAATATGACATGACATGTTTTTTTCCTTATGAAAAGAAAACATTGACAAACCATAGGATAAGGGAGGTACAACTCCACACAATTCCCACCACCAGAACTCTGTATCCCATCCCATCCCCTGATAGCTTTCCTATTCTTTATCCCTCTGGGAGTATGGACCCAGGGTCATTATGGGTTGCAGAAGGTGGAAGGTCTGGCTTCTGTAATTGCTTCCCTGCTGAACATGGGCGTTGAAAGGTTGATCCATACTCCCAGCCTGCTTCTCTCTTTCCTTAGTGGGGTGGGGCTCTGGGGAAGTGGGGCTCCAGGACATATTGGTGGGGTCATCTGGCCAGGGAAGTCTGGTTGGCATCATGCTAGCATCTGGAACCTGGTGGCTGAAAAGAGAGTTATCATGTAAAACCAAACAAGTTGTTGACTAATCATGAACCCCAAAGCTGGAATAGTTCAGATGAAGAGTTGGGGGGGGGTATCTTAGTTTTGTAGATAGCTAGTAGTCCTATTTTAGTTATATTCCAAAGGGCCCGTGACTATACTAGTTTTTTCCCCCACCCCGAGCCTGACATCTGATATGCAGGTGGATCTAAGCTATTTTCTGGGGGAGATGATGTCATGGCTGCAAAAAGGACCAGAAAGCTGGATCAGGGAAGAGAGTAGCTCCCAAATATGGGAAAGGGTATAAATATTGTTGACTGTAATCCCCATCGATTTGATGTGATCTGGGGCCCATATTCAGCTTAGGAGCCTATGTGACCACTGCATCCCTGTAGATCTGAGCTCACATTCTGTGGTCATGAGTAGGAACATTCCAAGCTACCCAATTTCAGGTCCCATCTTCCTCGGGGTGGGAGCATAGAGTATATTTGTGCAGCCTCCCTTTGGAGGATGGAACATTCTCTACTGTTGTTGATCCATGTTGAGGGCAAGGTCCTATGGGGCCCACAAAGGGCTCTATTGTGTTGTTCCTGATAGGAATGACCGGTAACAATGGAGAGAGGGATTTATTCGAGGTCTAGGCCCATCATGTCTGTTTGGGAACCTCAGGACTCCCTGACTAGGGTCCCAGCTGATGGGGTGGCCTGATAGTAACTAAAGAGTCATCGTTAAAGTATGCCAGGCTCTTGCCCTTATTCAATTTTTGCAGTCCTTGCTTTGATAAGGTTAGCTTTGGAAGACCTAGGCCTTCTCCTAATCCCAGTAGCCCCATATTAACCAAAAGTAACCCTACAGGGATGATGTTATATTGGAGAACTCTGATCTATAACACCTGTACCGATACAAGCTTGCACTGCTGCCTTCCCGCTGTTTCCTTCCTTCAGTTTTTGAGAGCTACATACAGAACAAAAGAATGCTTGACTACCTAGAAGTTACTCGTCTTTCCTTCTGGCTACAGTTCCTGTTCTCTGATGGCTGTCTGGTGGATGTCATAAACTAAGGAGCGGTTGGGTTAAAAGGCCCCATAGGTGACAACCTAATCTGCATATGATGCCACCCCTCACAGAGCACAGAATGCATAAAACAGACATGGAGGTAGATGAGGAGTTCCTCTTGTTAGCCAGAGGGCTATGTGAGCAATTACACATCGATCCTCCCTGCCCCCCCACCCCCCCAGTGGCCAAACGAACATTAACTCTCATGATGTTCCTCTGTAGAAATACTTTTCTGTTCCTCGTCCTATACTATAACACAGACTTTTGTCAGGAAGTTTCATCAGGGGAGTCTATTCGTGGTCGAACTCAGTGTAACCCCATCATGGGATGTGAGCTGGTGTGACCATCTCTAGATTACTTTTTCCTAGTCCAGTGGTGTTTGAGTCAAATCTCTCAATCCAAGGTTCAGCCTGAAAACCTAGGAATCCAGCAAACATAAAGTCAAAAATGTACTTATTATATGCTTTTTTTCTGACTAAGAAAAAATTTGATGAGTCCAAGTATTACTTCAGTTATTGATGCTGTGCTCTGATGAAGTATGTTGGCTCTATCAGATTTTTTTTTTGGGGGGGGAGAAGGGGTTGCCATTTTTCAAATTAAAGATATAATTTTACATTTGAAGTAGTATCTTAATACTTCAATATCAAGTGGTAAAGAAGTCTTTTAGAAAATGGTGTACATACAGTTTGTATGTGCCAAGTCCATTAAAATGATATCAGAATTAGTGTGAAGAGCCAAGTTTCCAAGGGATCGTTATTGTGCAGTATGAGTCAAAACACAGCCTTTGAAAAGGAAACAGATTTATTTAATAATAGGATGAACAGAACAATGGGAGTCTCAGCAAGTGGCAAGTGGAGAACAGGTGGCATGAGGAATACAATCAGTGTACGGAACGAAGGTTGATGATATTACTAAATCACAAACATCAATCAGCGTGGGAGCCGCGAGGACATTTTCCACTCCTGGAGAGGATAGAAACCCTGTGAAGAGCTACTTCTACAGGGAGATGATACCTGTTTGCTGCACACTCTTTGATTACAAAATATTTACTACCGGTGTCAATAGGGAACGCTGGGTACAAGTACTTTTTCTTTTTTAAATTTACTTATTTATTTTTCCATTTGTTGCCCTTGTTATTTTTTCATTATTATAGTTATTATTGTAGTTATTGATGTCATCATTGTTGGATAGGACAGAGAGAAATGGAGAGAGGAGGGGAAGACAGAGAGGGGGGGAGAGAAAGACAGACACCTGCAGACATGTTTCACCACTTGTGAAGCGACTCCCCTGCATGTGGGGGGCCGGGAGGCTTGAACCGGGATCCTTACACCTGTCCTTGTGCTCCACGCCACGTCCTTTATCTGTTTTCTAACAGTGTTACTCAGGTATAATTTATATGCCATAGATGCTACTCATTTAAAGTGTTCATGCCACTGGGTTTGAATATATTTACAGAAGTTTGCATTTTTATTTATTATTTAAAAATATTTAAATTATTATTGAATGCAAGAGATACAGAGAGGTACAGAGACAGAAACAGAGGCAAAGACACCAGAGCCCTGCTCAGCTCTGGCTTATGGTGGTGCTGGGAATTGACTCTGAGACCTTGGAGCCTTAGATAAGGGAGCCTTTGGCATAACCACTAAGCTGCTATCTCTCCCAACTGTTCACATTTTTTAAAAAAGATTTTCTTTTTTTAAATATTTATTTGTTTATTTTTCCCTTTTGTTGTCCTTGTTTTTTTTTAAGTTTTATTTATTCATTCCCTTTTGTTGCCCTTGTTTTATTGTTGTAGTTATTATTATTGTTGTTGTTATTGATGTCATTGTTGGATAGGACAGAGAGAAATAGAGAGAGGAGGGAAAGACAGAGAGGGGGGGAGAAAGACAGACACCTGCAGACCTGCTTCACTGCCTTTGAAGCGACTCCCCTGCAGGTGGGGAGCTGGGGGCTTGAACCCGGATTCTTACGCCGGTCCTTGTGCTTTGTGCCACCTGCACTTAACCCGCTGCGCTACCTGTTCCCATTTTTTAGAACATTTTTATTTCCTCATAACAGAAACTGTATTTGTTCAACAATCACTCCCCATTTCCCTTCAGTTTCCTAAGGCCTAATCACTAACCTACTTCCTGTCTGTACATATCTGCCTTATACTAAAAGTTCCACATAATGGAATCATACAATATGTTGTCCTTTGAAACCAGCTTCTTTAACATCCTGATTTCATGTTGTAGTATGGATTAGACATTCAATTCATTTTGTTGCTAATAATATTCTGTTGTGTGGATATATATCACATTTTAATACAGTGTGAGCCTCTAAAAAATGCAGGTTGTTTTTTTTTTTTTTTTTTTGTATAGTCCTTGAATGTCCTGACTGGCTGGCTCTTGGAATCTGCTGTTAAATTATCCAGATAGTCAGTTAGATGTTGATCTGCTGACGGCCATTCCTTAAGAATTGTATTTTTGGTAGAATTAATGCAACCCTTGGCTTTCTCTATCTTAACCCAGTTAATTTTTTTTTTTTTCCGCCAGGATTATTGCTGCAGCTGAGTGCCTGCACTACGAATTCACTCTTTCTGGCACTCTTTCCCTCATTGTTGTTAGGACAGAGAGAAATTGAGAGGGGAGGTTGAGATAGGGAGGGAGAGAGAGAGAGAGAGGGATAGACAACTGCAGACCCACCTCACCGCTTGTGAAGTGACCCCCTTGCAGGAGGGGAGCCGGGGCCTCTAGCCGGGATCCTTGCCCTTAGCGCTATGTGTGCTACCGCCCAGCACCTCATGTGAACTTCTATAAATACACCAATGCTCACTGAACTAAGCAAAGTCCTGATACGCCCTCTCCTTCACTGCTACCTCCAAATGACAGCAGAACGTCAGTCACTGAAAGAGGACTCCTGTGAGGTAGGGCTGACTGGCAAAGAGAAATCTGAGTGGATGTGAGATTCAGCTCAGGAAATAGAGTAATTCTGTTTTTAAAAAACATTTTTATTATTGATTTAATAGTAATTCAGAAATTATAAGATAATAAGGATATGATTGCACACCATTCCCACCACCAGAGTTCTGTGTCCCCATCCCCCTCCAGCAGAACCTACAATAATTCTCCCAATATCACAGATAAGGGCCGACTTTATATCTGTCTATCTCTATGTATATTTAGCTCTCTAATTTTTTTAGCACATTTTTTTCTATGGCCCTGTTTTCACTTCCTTTCTAAGTCACGCCTACACCTATTGCTACTTCAGACTGTCTTTCCCTCTCACCTCTTCTCTCTCGGATATAAGAAACAGTGGCTTCTAGTGTTTCCCAGCTTTCCCTTTCTTTCTTTCTTTCTTTCTTTCTTTCTTTCTTTCTTTCTTTCTTTCTTTCTTTCTTTCTCTCTTTCATTTCTTTATTGGGGAATTAATGTTTTACACTCAACAGTAAATACAATAGTTTGTACATGCATAACATTTCCCAGTTTCCCATATAACAATACAACCCCCACTAGGTCCTCTATCATCCTTCTTGGATCTGTATTCTCCCCACCCACCCACCCCAGTGTCTTTTACTTTGGTGCAATATGCCAATTCCAGTTCAGGTTCTACTTGTGTTTTCTCTTCTGATCTTGTTTTTCAACTTCTGCCCGAGAATGAGATCATCCCATATTCATCCTTCTGTTTCTGACTTATTTCACTTAACATGGATTTTTCAAGGTCCATCCAAGATCGGCTGAAAATGGTGAAGTCACCATTTTTGATAGCTGATTAGTATTCCATTGTGTATTTAGACCACAACTTGCTCAGCTACTCATCTGTTGTTGACACCTGGGTTGCTTCCAGGTTTTGGCTACTACAAATCATGCTGCTAAGAACATATGTGTACACAGATCTTTTTGGATGGGTGTGTTGGGTTCCTTAGAATATATTCCCAGGAGAGGAATTGCAGGATTATAGGGTAGGTCCATTTCTATCCTTCTGAGAGTTCTCCAGACTGTTCTCCACAGAGGTTGACATTCCCACCAGAATAGGAGGGTTCCTTTACCACACAACCTCTCCAGCATTTGCTGCTGTTACCTTTTCTGATGTATGACATTCTCACAGGTGCTTTCCTTTCAATGATGGTATAAAGACAAAATTTCTAGTGACAAACTCTTCAGGTCCTGGTGGAATGGGGGTTCAGAACCCTCTGGTCATCTTCCCCTATCACTTATCTCCTCTGGGGGTATGGGCCAAAATTCTTTATGGGGTGCAGAAGGTGGAAATTCTGGCTTCTGTAATTGCTTCTCTGGACATGGATGTTGGCAGGTCAATCCATAGTCCTAGCCCATTTCTGTCTTTCCCTGGTGGTGTAGGGCTCTGGAGAGGTGAGGTTTTGGGATACATTGGTGAGGTCGTCTGCCCAGGGAGATCAGAATGGAGACATAATAGCGTCTAGAACTTGGTGGGTGAAAGGCAGTAAGATACAAAGGCTTTCTTTTCTCAACTGCTGAAGACACCAATGAATCCTTTGCCTGTCTCAGTGTCCTGTCATATAAAGTGCCTGATACAGGGAGTCAGCGGTAGCGCAATACGTTAAGCGCACATGTCACGAAGCACAAGGACAGGTGGAACAGGTGGAAGGATCCCGGTTCGAGCCCCCAGTTCCCCACCTGCAGGGGAGTCGCTTCACAGGCGGTGAAGCAGGTCTGCAGGTGTCTGTCTTTCTCTTCCTCTCTCTGTCTTCCCCTCCTCTCTCCATTTCTCTCTGTCCTATCTAACAACGACATCAATAACAACAACAATACAAAACAAAAAGGGCAACAAAAGGGAAAATAGATAAATAAATATAAAAGTATATTTAAAAAAGTACCTGACACATAGTAGGTTTGCTATAAACATTAGTTCATTTATTCAGTGTCAAATCCTATAGCGTAGTTACGCCATTACAGCAGACTGCAACTCCTCATACATTTTTCTTCCAGCACTGGTTTGTGTATAGCTACTTATTTAAAAAATATTTTATTTATTTTTGATAGAGATAGAAATTAAGAGGGAAGAGGGAGATAAAGAAGGACGGAGGGAGAGAGAGAAGTAGAGGCAGAGACAGAGAGAGAGATCTGTAACATTGCTCCACTGCTTCTGAATCTCCCCCCCCACACACGTGGGGATGGGAGACTTGAACATCAGCAGGACTTGAACCTGGTGTGCCGCTGTCCAGCTGCTGTATAGCTACTTAGATTGCTGACTTATTAAGTTTTGTAAAATTCCTCTTGGGGCCGGTGGTGGCACACCTGGTTGAGCGCATATGTTAAAAGGACCCAGGTTCAAGCCCCCAGTCCCCACCTGCAGGGGGGAAGCTTTGCAAGTGGTGAAGCAGGGCTGCAGGTGTCTCTCTGTCTCTCCTTCTCTATCACCTTCTTCCCTCTCTATTTCTGGCTGTCTCTATCCAGTAAATAAAATGAGGATAATAAAAATTTGATAAAAATTCCTCTCGTACATTAAAAATTAATAAGAGATTAGAGATTTGTTTCAGAGCAATGCTGTTAAAGTATACATTACATTACAAAAGAGAAAACATTCAAAAGTTTTCCTTTGCAGAGACATATCCCCTTAAGCTGGTCAAATGTATTATTTGTTAAACATGTCGAAAAAAAAAAAAACCACCTCTCTTTTGCAGATGCTTCTTAGGCTTATCAGATTTGACTCGTATTGTTTTAATGTGCAGGCGTCTTGAGGTTTGTGAATTCTGCAATAAAATCCTTACAATACTCTTGTGTCACTTTTCCTTCATCTGCCCATTTTATTACTCCCCTTTTTTATTTTCTGATGTGTCTCTTGGGTTTAGATTACCAAGATGGATATACAGGATGATTTTGGTGCATCTGATCTTTTTATTTGCCCAAGCTGCTAATCTGTTGTGATATGTGACTGGGGTTTCCAGCAGAGACATGATCCTAGGTGGAAGAGAGTGCTTCTGTGTTCAAGGTCATCGAATGTCATAAGAATTAGATAAAAACTCAAAGCATACTCGTTGTTAGTTTGAAATCCCGAGACTTTGAAAGAAGACAAAATCCATATATACCATTATCTGTTTCTAAATTTTTCTTATCAGAATGTTATCCTGTCAAGCTCAGAGCTGCTCATGTCTTTTTAAGTTTCATCATTTGATTTTGTAAAAGGAAATCATGTTGTGATAACTAAAAGAGCACCTGTCTCTCTTTTAAGTCCTACATCCCTCAATACACAGTTTATTTATTTTTATCATCCCCAAGTAAAGAAACTTAAGATGCAAATCCATTTTCATATTGTTATTTACAATGTACTAATGCTACCATTGTTTTGTAAACAAGAGGGAAGGGAGTGTAGTGGGACCACTGCTTTTGCTTGGAATTTTTTTTTTTTTTTTGCCTCCAGGGTTATTGCTGGGGCTCAGTGCCTGCACCATGAATCCACTGCTCCTGGAGGCCATTTTCCCCCACCTTTTGTTGCCCTTGTTGTAGCCTTGTTGTGGCTATTGTTGTTGTTGATGTCGTTGGTTGTTGGATAGGACAGAGAGAAACCGAGAGAGGAGGGGAAGACAGAGAGGGGGAGAGAAAGATAGACACCTGCAGACCTGCTTCACCTCTTGTGAAGCTACTCCCATGCAGGTGGGGAGCCAGAGGCTCAAACCAGGATCCATAGGCTGGTCCTTGTGCTTTGTGCCACGTGAGCTTAACCTGCTGTGCTACCACCCTGCCCCCCCTTTTATTGAATTAATATTAGTTTACCACATAGGACCTAGTGGGGGTTGTATTGTTATATGGAAAACTGGAAAATATTATGCATGTACAAACTATTGTATTTACTGTCGAATGTAAAACATTAATTCCCCAATAAGGAAATTAAAAAAAAATTAGTTTACAAGAATGTGTATGTATTAAGGGTACTTTTTTTAAAAAAAAATTAGTGATAGGTTTTAAAGTGTTGAATTTTTACTACGATATTTTAACTTCAAAATATTTTATTTATTTATTTTAATGAGAGAGATACAGAAAAATACACACACTCACACACACACACACACACACAGAGAGAGAGAGAGAGAGAGAGAGAGAGATGGACTAGAGTACTGCTCAATTCTGGTTTATGGTGGTTCAAGGGATTAAACCTGGGACCTCAGAGCCTCAGGCATGAAACCATTAGGCTATCTCCCCAGTCCAAGTGGTCAGATTTCTACTTAGAGAGTCCATATACTCGTTCTATCTGTAGGAAATGTGCCAACAACTTTCATCCACACAGTAAGTCCTAGTTGGGCATCCGGAACTTGGTGGCCTATCCTGAGATACCAGGTTGAAAGCGGCTTCCTTGCAGAACTCACACCAGGTGTTGTCTCTAAGCCACCATCTTAGCTCCACCCCTCTTGAGTGTTTTTAAAGTCACTGTTGATTGTTCTTACTTGGTTGGTGATTTAAAAAAGAAAAAAAAAAAACCTCTTAGGAAAGAATCAAACTAAACTGTCATTTTGATTTGATGAGTAGATTGAAAGACTGATTGAAAAGCATTTTCAATCAATTTTTTTTTTGAGAGTATCATTTCCACTTCTCTAAGATGTAACAGAAATAAAAGTGCACCAGTGTTCATGGTTAACATTTGATGGGTTCCAAGAAGCTACAGCCCTTCCCTCCTCTCACAACCAAAGGGCAATTTAAAAGAAAGTATTAAAGTGAGTTTTTTTTTCTTTGTATAAAAGTAAGGGAAAAGGAAAATCAAATAAAAATTGCTGCCAAGGGAGAAAGAGAATTGGAGAACTGTGACAAATCCCTCTGGGGTCCAGATTGTTGGAGCAATGAGAGAGGTTAAAGTGAACGGAACAATGGAAATCAGTCATGAGCCTGAAGCTAATCATTTGGCTTCTGAACAAAAGGGTGTATGTGTGTGGGGAAGAACCAATATTTTAGAAAGGGAAGAAGCTAGTGCAGAAGTCAGTTCTTTTATTCAAGAACAAAGTCAAAGAAAAATTAATACATGAGTTACTATCACCTAAGTGGCATCAGAGAAATACTTAGAGGCTATAGACGTTTCCTCTTTCAGGGAGCTGAAATAATGTTATAAAATATGATCTTGAAGAAAATATTTGATGATGTACTTTCCGTCTTTTAAATATATTCTTTGACCTTTTTCTATAAAATTGCAAACAGAGGCAAAGTCCAAGTGTCTGACTTCCGGCGTGAGATGTGTTGTTTCTGGACGGCCCGGAGACAGACACCTTCCTCTGGGTTGTATTCTTTATCCTAGAGCTGTGCGTGCATTTTTGTTTTCTCATCTCCTATACTGTGTGAGAGGAAATGCAATGAAATATTTAAGTGATTACACAATTATGGACAGAAGTGTTTGAAAAGCTGTACTCCTGTTTGGAAACTAAAAGGTTTATTTGAATATTTGTTAAAATCTGGATTCTTCCTATGGAAGGAGCTTCAGAGGGGTCAGAATATGATATAGGAGAGTGTAGTTTATATTGTTGTCATTGTTAGGACAGAGAGAAATGGAGAGAGGAGGGGAAGACAGAGGAGAGGAAAGACAGACACCTGCAGACCTGCTTCACCGCCTGTGAAGTGACTCCCCTGCAGGTGGGAAGCCAGGGGCTCAAACCAGGATCCTTATGCCGGTCCTTGTGCTTTGCGCCACTTGTGCTTAACCCGCTACGCTACAGCCCGACACCCCCTGTCCTCATTTCTTACGTTCCACCTATAGGTGAGATCATTCGTTATTTGTCCTTCTCTTTTAGACTTATTTCATTTAACATATCTTCAAGTTCCATTCAAAATGAGGCAAAGGCTATGATGACATTGTTTTTAACAGCCGGGCTTTAGTCGTGTGTATATACCACACTTTTCTTAGCTACCCATTTGTCATTTGACATCTGGGTCGCTTCTAAATCACAAACTGTGCTGCTATGAACTATAGGTAGATCTCTCCTAGTAGGCGGTTTTGTTTCCTTTGGCTAAATCCCTAGAAGGCAAATAGCTAGGTCACAGATTTAATGTCATACAAATCAAGGTACTTAAAAAAAAAACTTCAAAAAATATTTATTTATTTATTATTAGTCAGAGACAGAGAAATTGAGAGGAGAGGGGGAGACAAAGAGGGAGAAAAACATCTGAGGCCCAGCTTCACCACTTGTGAAGCTTCCCCCCTGCAGGTGGGGTCCAGGGCTGTGTCCTTGTGCACTGGTGTCCTACCGCCTGGCCCTCTGCCATATTTCTTTAAACAAGTAGAGTGAAAGCTACAGAAATTTATCTGGAACCATAAAAATACCTAGGACTGCCAAAGCAATCTTTAGAAAAAAGAATAATTCAGGAGGCATCAAACTTCAATTTATACTACAATTTAGACCTCAATTTATACTACAGGCCTACTGTAATCAAAACTCCCTGGCACTGGAACCAACATAGACACATAGACCAAAGGAATATAATTTGGATTCTGGAATAAGCTCCCACATCTGTGGACAATTTTGGCAAGGGGGTCCCAAAACATTAGATGGAGAAAGGAGAATTGCTTCAATAAGGGTGCTGGGAAACATGAAACAAATGAAACTGAACCATCACATAACATCCTGCACAAAAGTAAAATCCAAGTAGATCAAAGACTTGGACGTTAGATCAAACACTGTCAAATACATGGAGGGGAGTCATCGGCAGAACACTACATTATCAGTCTATGATGCTTCAGAATTGTCTTCAAAGACTCAAGTCCAATAGCAAAGGAAACAAAAATGGGGGGAATCCGGCGGTAGCGCAGCGGGTTAAGCACACGTGGTGCAAAGCGCAAGGACAGGCAGAAGGATCCTGGTTGGAGCCCCCGGCTCTCCAGAAGAGTCGCTTCGCAAGCGGTGAAGCAGGTCTGAAGGTGTCTTTCTCTCTCTCTCTCTCTCTGTCTTCCTCTCCTCTCTCCATTTCTCTCTGTCCTATCCAACAATGACGACATCAATAACAATAACTACAACAATAAAACAAGGGCAACAAAAAGGGAATAAACAAATAAATACATATTTTAAAAAAAGAAAACAAAAACAGGGTTAAGCGCGCGTGGCGCAAAGCACAAGGACCGGGGTAAGGATCTCAGTTCGAGCCCCCGGCTCCCCACCTGCAGGGGACTCGCTTCACAGGCAGCGCAGCAGGTCTGCAGGTGTCTGTCTTTCTCTCCCCCTCTGTCTTCCTCTCCTCTCTCCATTTCTCTCTGTCCTATTCAACAACGATGACAACAACAATAATAACTACAACAACAATGAAAACCAAGGGCAACAAAAGGGAAAAATAAATAAATGTAAAAAAAATTAGATCTGAAATGAAGCAGGAATACTGATTTAAACTGTATTAAAATTATTTAAAAATAATAAAAAAAGAAAAATAGGGCTGGGTGGTGGTGTGCCTGGTTGAATGTATGTGTTACCATGTGCAAGGACCAGGGTTTGAGCCTCTGATCCCCACTTACAGGAGAAAAGTTTCATGAGTGGTGAAACAGTTTCTACAGGTCTCTCCCTGTCTCTCTCCCTCTCTACTTCACCACTTGTAAAGATTTCCCCCTGAAGTGGGGAACCAGGCGCTTGAACCCAGGTCCTTGCACACTGGGACCTACATGTGAACCTGGAGCTTTATGTGTTCCAATCTCTTGTCTTTCCTGTGGTCACCGTATATGTACTTGTACACGTACACATGTGTATACACATATGTGCATATACATACTTTTATTTTTGCTTTACGTTCTTACATTTGTTGGTATCTTTTAGGTTGATGAGAAGTTAGTTTCAGAGGTCAAGTTAAAATATACCCCGGAAACCCCCCCCCCCCCCACTCTGAGCCCTGCCCCACTAGGGAAAGACAGAATCAGGCTGGGGTTATGGATCCACCTGTCAATGCCCAGGTCCAGAGGAGAAGCAGTTACAGAAGCCAGATCTTCCACCTTCTGCACCCCACAATGATCCTGGGTCCAACTCCCAGAGGGATAGAGAATAGGAGAGCTTCCAATGGAGGGGATAGGATATGGAGCTCTGGGGGTGGGAAATGTATGGGATTTCCCCCCGCTTATCCTATGGTTTTGTCAATATTTTCTATTTTATAAATAAATAAATAAAAGACAGAAAAAGTTTGGTCTTTTAATGTTTAGAACTGATTCACAACTCATTTTTCCCCATCCCCTGCCCTTAGAAGAAAATATTTTATGAATTTTATTGGAAAATTCTATCTTTGAAATTATATTTCATAAGCATAGGTGAAATAGAATGCCTAACAAAAGCCCCAAATATAGTGTACAGCTTTACAACTCAGATATATATGTGTGTATATATATATATATTTCTTTATTGGGGAATTATTGTTTTCCATTTGACAGTAAATACAGTAGTTTGTATAATAACATTTCCCAGTTTCCCATATAACAATACAACCCCCACTAGGTCCTCTAGTCATCCTTTTTTGATCTGTACTCTCTCACCCACCCACCCCAGAGTCTTTTACTTTGGTGCAATACGCCAATTCCAGTTCAGGTTCTACTTGTGTTTTCTCTTCAGATCTTGTTTTTCAACTTCTGCCTGAGAGTGAGATCATCCCATATTCATCCTTCTGTTTCTGACTTATTTCACTTAACATGAATTTTTCAAGGTCTATCCAAGATTGGCTGAAAACGGTGAAGTCATCATTTTTGATAGCTGAGTAGTATTCCATTGTGTATATATATAGACCACAACTTGCTTAGCCACTCATCTGTACAACTCTCCTATGAATATGGATACCATTTGGCTCTAATAAAAGGCAAACATTAGTTTCAAGGACACTCCAGGGAATGCAGATCTTTCGATTCTTCTGTGTTTTGCTAGAACTCATCCTGAGTTCCATTCATCCTGAGATGAATGTTTTCATATTCTTCAGTGGGAGTTGGTTGTAATCAAATTCAAATAGCACACAAAGCTTAAAGTGAATGAGCGCCCGGGTGTCATCTACCAGTGGCTTCTTCATTTTTGAGCTATTGTGCTGGCCACAGGAAAGGCAATAGACAGTCTCTGTTGTAAGCAGACACTGCGTATCTTAGTTGAGTTCACCCAGATTACTCTGGATGTATCATTAATATAGGAGTGACCTGGAAAGCAGCCAGTTTCATTGTTTTGTAACTAAAATTTCATCCCTGTGCTGCTGAGAATACTGTGTGATCAGTGTAGAGAGCTATTTATTATAGATGGATGCAATCTGAGAAGCTGAAAATTCTTAATTTAGAGAAGAATGGAGGACTTGTTTGCAAAGCCTTTGTGGTTTCTTTACTTTCACTTTTTAATGAGAGGCAGAGTGTCACACGGCCTCAGTAGTTGCAAGGGCAATCTTCGCTCATGGTACCTCTTCCAGGGCCACTCACTAGTTTCTTTAAACAAATGATAGTCTGCTCATTTGTGTGTGTGTGTATGCATGTGTGTGTTTGGTTATCGCTGACATTGATAAGCATCAAAAGTTAAAACTTTATATCATTTAAAAAATATCTATTCATTTATTCCCTTTTGTTGCCCTTGTTTCTTTGTTGTAGTTATTATTGTTGTTGTTACTGATGTTGTTGTTGTGGGATAGGACAGAGAGAAATGGAGAGAGGAGGGGAAGACAGAGAGGGGGAGAGAAAGACAGACACCTGCAGACCTGCTTCACCGCCTGTGAAGCGACTCCCCTGAGGGTGGGGAGCCGGGGCTCAAACCGGGATCCTTACGCTGGTCTTTGTGCTTTGTGCCATGTGTGCTTAACCCGTTGCGCTACCGCCCAATTCCCAACTTTATATCATTTTGTAATGAATATTCTTAGTTGTAAGAACATCAACATACTTAAATAGCTCAAGTGAAGGGAACAGGTGGTGGTTCACCTGGTTGGACACATGCTACACTACACAAGGACCTGGGTTCGAGCCTCCCAGTCTCCACCTGTAGGGGGAAAGCAGTGTTGCAGGTGTTTCTCTGTTTCTCTGCCTCTCTGAATCTCTCACCCTCTCCCCTCTTGATTTCTGGCTGTCTCTATCCAATAAATAAATAAAGATAAAAAAAAAAAAAACACAGCTCAAGTGTTTTTTTTTCTGGAAAAAGCATGAAAGCTGAGAAGGGTTATCACTTGAACTACTTCATCTGAAGTCAACATCTAAGCTCCTATAGTCTTTCTGTGTGTATTTTTCCCCATTATCCTTTTTCTCAGCATCCTTCTATTTTGTGTACAGGGGTGTATATGGTCATCTCAACATAGGCTTTGTCTTTAAAAAGATCTTTTAACTAAAAGACCCTCAATTTCAAAATCCTTACAGATAATTCTGGTTATTAATAATGCATGGACTGGACTAAGCTCAAGCTTCCATTCCTAACTTACCTGATCTGTTCAAGAATTGTGGAGTAAGGCTACATAGATTTGGAAGGTAGACACTTGAAATAACTGATTGGTACAGGGAATGAGAAGACCTAGATTATGTAGACTTTTACAAATTAACTGGTCGGAGCAGGCAATAAGAGTCTGTTACAGTCTCTATGGTGTGTCTAAATCAATGACCTTAAAACTATTTCCACTTTTACCTATAGGAAAAAATGTGTTTTTTTTTTTATTCTATTTCATTCCAACATTTATCTTGTGCTAATTCTTGAAAGAAGACTTCCTCTGATTGCACTTGGTGCATCTAATAGTGCCTAGATGCTTTTTTTTCAACTTGAAAACCATTTGTATTTTCTTTTTTATTTTTTAAATTAATTTTTATTATCTATTTAATAATCATCTATACAAAATTATGAGATAACACCTTTCCTACCACCAGAGTTCTCTGTTCCCATTCTCTCCACTGGAAACTGCATTAGTTCTCCCAAGGCTGCAGACATGGGCTGAATATTATTTCTATAATTATCTATCTATATGCATTTATTTTGCTCATTTTTTCTATGGTACTGCCTTCTCTTCCTTTCTAAGTCACACCTATTACTTCTGAGTGTCCTTCCCACTCCGCTCCCTTCACCTCCCCTTTTTAAAAACTTTAAAAAAATATTTATTTATTTATTTTCCCTTTTGTTGCCCTTGTTGTTTTATTGTTATTGTAGTTAGTATTATAGTTATTGATGTCATTGTTGGATAGGACAGAGAGAAATGGAGAGAGGAGGGGAAGACAGAGAGGGGGGAGAGAAAGACACCTGCAGACCTGCTTCACAGCCTGTGAAGTTATTCCCCTGCAGGTGGGAAGCCAGAGGCTCAAACCTGGATCCTTAAGTCGGTCCTTGTGCTTCGTGCCACCTGCACTTAACCCACGTAACTACCGCCCGACTCTTGTCCCCCCCCCCCCTTTTTCTGTTTTTCTTCTCTCTTCAGGTTCTAATGGAATTAGAACTCAGCCCTCTGGGCCATCTTCCCCTAACATTTACCACTTTGGAAGTATGAACCAAAATTCTTTCTGAGATGCGGAAGGTGGAGCTGGCTTCTGTAACTGCTTCTCCACTGGGCATGGCTTGTCAACCCCTGGCTTGTTTCTATCTTTCCCTACTTGAGTAGGGCTCTGGAGAGGTGAGATTCTGGGACATGTTGATGAGGTTGTCTGCCCAGGGAATTCAGAATGAAATCACAGTAGCATTTGCAAGTTGGTGGCTGTGACTTAGTGAGTTTCTGGAGAGATCCTGGTGGTATTTAGTTGAGTTTTCAGGTGATTTTTTTTTGTTGTTGTTTCTTTCTAGTTTATCTGGAGTGCAATTTGAAAGGGCTCCTACTCCACAACATAGCTCCCTTTGAGAAACCTTCTATTCCAGTTTATTACCTTAAAGAAAATCATGCTGGGCTTGGCTCACTAAGTTGATTTTATGATTCGCTGATGAGTTGCAACTTTAGTTTCAAAAGCATTGGTCTGTGCTTTCCTTAGTATTGTTTTTCCTTTGTGGCACTTACTAGAATTATGATCACGCCCCTCTTATATTTTGTAGGTTACTCTGAGTGAGATAGAACTCCCTCCCTTGTTAAACTGTGGTTCACATTAAAGCAGAGACTGTAACTGTCTTGTTTACTACTACATTCCAATAGCTACAGAGTTCCTGGCACATACGTAGTCAATGCTCAATTGAGTAAATATTGATGGATGAGTAAATGAAGACCCAAACAGATGGTGCTCTTAATGGGCTCACCTGGTTCTTTGCAAGGAGGAGATTCAGATACATAGAAAACCGGCTAATCTGGTAAGCCCCACTGATAGAAAAAAAAAAAAAAACAGATGGAGAGACCCCGCAGGAGACTGAATGGAGCAAGGCAGACGGGCCAAAGCTCTTGGCTTCCATACCGTCACTGACAGCTGCTGGCAGTCCTTCCACCCAGGAAAACTTACTGTCCTCCAGGAAGAAGCAGCGCCAGGCTGTTCTCAGACCTCTTGACTCTTCATCTAACATTTATTCTTCAAAACCGTAATGTCTGTCTGGTGGAATTTTTCAAAAATTTTATTTGTGGTATCTCCATTTTCTCTTTCTATCTTATAATAGGGAAAAGTCAAGACGGAACCACATACTATCTTGACATAGGACAGCAAGGTATCTGTTTTCCATGAGATGAAGGTATCTGGGTGAGAGGTTGTTAGCATAGAGCCCACGCCATCTCTTCTTGCTAATCTTCCTTAAAATGTTTGGTTTCTAACAATTCACATTTGCTATGACTACTGCTTATCTCTAGCGGTTGTTTTAAAAGTTACATCTGATAAGGGCTGTTTTTTAATAGTGTCGTGCATTCTTCTTCTCCCTCTTCTTCTCTTTCCCCTCCCCCTCTTCTTTCTTCTCTTCCTCACCCTTATTCTCCTTCTCTCCTTTATCCTTCTCTTCCTTTTCCTGCCTATCTTCTTCCCCTTCCTCTTCTTTATATTTATTTACTTTAAGTTTTTTATATATATTTATTTATTTTCCCTTTTGTTGCCCATGTTGCTTTTTATTGTTGTTATAGTTACTACTGTTGTTGGTATTGATGTTGTTGTCATTAGATAGGACAGAGAGAAATGGAGAGAGGAGGGGAAGACAGAGGAGTGAAAGACACCTGCAGACCTGCTTCACTGTTTGTGAAGTGACGCCCCTGCTGGTGGGGAGCCGGGGGCTCGAACTGGGATCATTATGCTGGTCCTTGAGCTCTGTGCCATGTGCGCTTAACCCGCTGTGCTACCACCTGACTCTCTTATTTATTTATTTTTGTAGAACCAGGCTTCACACACACTTTTTTTTTTCCTTTGCTACTCCCAGGATGACGTTTTCATTTAGACAGAGAGATAGAGGGAGAAATAGCAACGTACCAGAACTTCCTGCAGAACTGTAGCGCACCCGTGTGGTATTGGGGCTTGAACCTGGACTGTAGAAAATGGAGGGCATGTTTTCTGCCCAGTGAGCCATCTCTCTTGTCCTCTGTTTTAATTTCCAGTGGTTTTTTTTTTTTAAACTTGCAGATAATTTTACTTTTTGTCTATCATCACAAGATATTTTCTTTTTCTTTTTAAAATTTGTTGTTGTATGCTTTACATTGGGTTGTTCTAGATCTCCCCCGCCAAGAGAATTGGATCAGTCCAGTTAGTTTCGTGGGCCCGCTTGGTCCCGCCCCTAGGAACCCCGCCAGAGTTCCAGAGTTCCAGTGTTGGCAGAGTTCCAAAGTGAGAGAGAGTGCTTGCGCCAAAGAGGCAGCAGAGTTCTGTTTGGTGATTAGCTTGGTTTAGTTTATGAATCGTTGTTCCTGAATAAAGAAATACAGCTTTCCTGTCCAGCCGTATGTCTCTGGTCGTCTCTATTACCCGCCCGTGAAGCTAGCCCGGCTGGCTAGAGCCTCCGAATTTTAACAACAATTTGTATTTATAAAAGGTAAACACTGACAAAATCCATAGGATAAGAGGGGTACAACTCCATACAATCCCCACCACCAGAACTCCGTATTTATCCCCTCCCCTGATAGCTTTCCTATTCTTTATCCCTCTGGGAGGATGGACCCAGGGTCATTGTGGGATGCAGAAGGTGGAAGGTCTGGCTTCTGTAATTGCTTCCCCGCTGAACATGGGCATTGAAAGGTGGATCCATACTCCCAGCCTGTCTCTCTCTTTCCCTAGTGGGGCGGGGTTCTGGGGAAGTGGGGCTCCAGGACACATTGGTGGGTTGTCTGTCCAGTGTAGTCCATTTGGCATCATGCTAGCATCTGGAACCTGGCGGCTGAAAGAGGAGTTAACATATAAAGCCAAACAAGTTGTTGACTAATCATGAACCTAAAGGCTATAGTAGTTCAGATGAAGAGTTGGGGGTCCCTGTTTTGTAGACAGCTAGTAGTCCTATTTTAATTCTATTCCAAAGAGCCCATGATGATACTAGTTCTTTTCTTTTTTTTTTCCCTGAGCCTGAAATCTGATATGCAGGTGGATCCAAGTTATTGTCTGGGGAGATAATGTCATGGCTAGAAAAAGGACCAGAAAGCTGGATCAGGAAGAGAGTAGCTCCCAGATATGGGAAAGATGTATAAATATTGTTGACTGTAAACCCCATCAATTTGATCTGATCTTGGGCCCATATTCAGCTTAGGAGCCTATGTGGCCTCTGCATCCCTGTAGATCTGAGCTCACATTCTGTGGTTATAAGTAGGAATGTTCCAAGCTGCCCCAATTTCAGGACCCATCTTACTCAGGTGGAACTTAAGAGTATGTTTGTCCAGCCTCTCTTTGGAGGATGTAACATTCTCTACCGTTGTTGATCCATGTTGAGGGCAAGGTCCTATGGGAGCCCACAAAGGGGCCTATTATAGATGTTCCTGATAGAGATGACCAGTAACAATGGGGAGAGGGATTTATTCGAGGTCTAGGCCCATCATGTCTGTTTGGGAATCTCAGGACTCCTCGATGAGGGTCCTAGCTGATGGGGTGGCCTGATAGTGACTAAAGTGTCATTGTTAAAGTCTGCCAGTCTCTTGCCCTTATTCAGCTTTTGCAGTCCTTGCTTTGATAAGGTTAGCTTTAGAGTGACTTAGGGAAGTGTAATAGGAAGTAGGTGAGGAGGAGGGTATCTAAGTCTAAGTAGACACTATTTCATTATGAATTTTATGGTGTCGTTATGGTCTTTTTATTTGCTTGCTGCATATACTGACTCACTGTGCACTTTTGCTTTCAGGTATATATTTTGCCCTAATTTATGGATACATGTGAACATACGCTCTATCTCATGGGACCTGGTCTATATCTAGGTTTTGGGACTTTGTTAGGAAGTGAACCACCTGAAATGGAATTAGAGAATTCTATGAGAAAGGAAAGGTCTCACCCGAGTAATGAGGCTGAAGGGTTGACATTCCATGCCTGAAGTCTCTGGACACAGTCTGAAGTGAAGCGTGCTGAGGTGGTACTCGTTGCATTCATTAGTTTGGGATCAGCAGATACAGTGTCAGTTGGTATGAATTGAGAGAAGCATGCAGGAACGTGAGCCCCACCCTAGAGGTTCTAGGACTGGGGGAAATATAGGCTCTATAGAGGAAGTGGGAGGTTCCTGCTGTCTTAGGGTTTAAGAAGGCAATAGTTATTGCTATAATCAAATTATTTGTCAATAGGGTTAACTTTGAAAATCCCTTTGTTAGGATTTTCTGTATCATACACAGCATCACCATAATTTATGTCCTTTGACTTTACTTATATATATCTGTGTCTTATAGAGTAACACCATCAGTTGCTTCTGTTCTCCCTGGTTTAAGCTTTAATAGAGTCAACATTTCAAAGACTCAGCTTATGGTCTGTGCATTAAAAAGTCTGAGACATTTCCAGTGGTTTTTAATCTATAAGACAAATTAATAAGTCATTATAGTGGATCATTTACAGAAATGCTGACTAATTTGATGACATAAAGCTATCTTCATATAAAAAGCAACTCAGAGATTGATGTTTTCTACCATAGCTTCGTGGCATTCATGACACTGGACAGAAAACACTATTATTTTAACATTCAGACAGTTATGTATGTTTCTAATATGTTAAATTTACTAGATGAGAATACTATGCATTTTAAAAGTCATAAAACAACTAGTTAAAAATGGTTATAGTGATTCATTATATGTAAGATCTAATGTATAATTTTAACATTCTCACACATATATAGCTATTTTGGAAGGGAAAATGTGTATGTTAGGCTAATGTTTCTTAGTACCTTTTCATATACTGTAAAAATGTTCAGTAAAGGGAGAGGTTTCCTTCTGCAATATATAGCCATTCCAGTTGTAGTCAGATAAATGCATAACATATTCAGTATGTATGAATTGTATTCACAGTACTTGAAAGAACTGTACTTCCTAGCTTTTGACACATAATCCACAGCTCATCACCTCAATTCTATTTAGTTTCTTAAAGACAGCAACTGTAGAAATTTTGTATTAAGTTTAGAGTGGAATTTCCCCCCCCGGGTCCAGGATTCTTTTATTTTATTTTTCTAGAAAATATATTTGTTTCATGATCAGGTTTTAAAGTGAAGAGTCTACTTTAAGCATATGTTTATGTGTATAGTATAGTAAAGTAGCCTTTCCCCCCATTGATATACTTTTGTTTTTCACATCTGGTTTGTATCCAAGTGTTTTTAAAAAACATTTTATTGGATCAAACGATCTCATTTATAAGCAGGACTTGATAGATAGGGAAAGAGAAGAACATGAAGTGAATTGTGAACTGGGAATATTGCATTGCATCAAAGCAAAGGACTGGGGGGAAGGTAGGGAAGGGAGAGGAGGAAAAGATCTGTGGGGTCCTTGTGCATATTGAAACTGTACTCATATATTAGTGATTTTTTTTTACTGAGGGTGTTAATAGTTTAGAGTACAGCTGCAGGGACTTTCATGGGCATGGCTGTAGAGTAGGAGCCATTTCAGATAAACTAGAAAAAAACAACAAAAGCCACCTGAAAACTCAACAAAATACAACCAGGATTTTTCCAGAAATAGACTAAGCCACAGGTGAGTACAGACATGTGTGATCAATGGGTGGAAAAGGGTGAGGAAGAAATTTTCCTAACTCAAAAGCTGTACTGTTGACTCTGAACGGGAAATAAAACAGACAAGCATATTAACTGGGGTGAGAGTATACTAAGGATAGCACTCTGCTTCCTCACTGGAGCTAATCTCTCTGAGACCACTGGTTTTCAATCCAGTGCTTAGCAGAATCTAGATTTAGGTACTAGGCAATAGGGGAGAGAATTTGGAGTCCACCCTCAATCAGTTACTTCCTGTTGTGCAACCAAAACATATCCTTTTCTGAGTCACTGTTTTATCTCTTCTCTTACCTCTCTCTTATTTTATCTTCCTCTTTTCAAACACAAATAAGTGATTAAGTAAAAAATATACATATAATTAAACTGCCCCCAATGCCTGCAGAGAAGTTAAGTTACAGCTAAATTCCTTGCAGCATAACAAAAGAGTACCAGTGTACCAGCTACCTGTTTCACCCCAGGGACTAAGGTGAAGAAACAAACAAAATATACAAACAAACAAAACTGTTAAAATTTACAGCTGGGAACTCTTAAGTAACTCACGTAGACACAAATCAATAAAGGTAAGTGTGACCAATGGGTTGAAAATAGGTAACAAGACTCAAAAAACTGTGCTCAGCATAAGAGAGCACCATCATGCTATTATAGTTGTCTACTTCTCTCTTCAATTTGAACTCAAAGACCCTACCTCTCATCTTCCAAAGGCAGTAATGTCACCTCTAGAATAGCAAATCCACCTCCTCCTGAGACACATTAAAGGTGACTTACTTCAGGGGTTCAGGAACCAACAGACTAGAGGCTATCTCACATAATACCTGGACAGCATTCCCCCAGGGAAAAATTTTCAGAAGTCACCAAATACAATAGTCAAACCAAAACCACAAAAACAAACAAAAAACATAGTAGAAATGAACAAGAACAGAAGCCCAGAAAAACAAAAATCCCAATAAGCCAGAAGCAAAAAAAAAAAAAAAAGAGGAAAAACATCCAAACACTGATTGGTACTCTAATCATAGGAGTAAGGAAATATTTTGAAGGAAATAGTATCAGAAATGGGGAAACAACAAATGAGACTCTGAAAGAAGACATTAACTGTTTTGAGGCAATTAGAGAGCTAAAAGCTGAAATTAAGAGTACAATTAGCGGAACAAGCTCACACAGTAACTAAACGGTAAAAAAATAGTTGAACTAGAGAAAACAGCTGAGGGGAGGGAAATCAGAATAACTGAGGTAGATAAAAACAGAATTAGCAAGGTTGAGGATGAATTAAAGAAAATTAAGAAATAAGTAAAGTAACTAAAAATGAGATTAAAAGACCCTGAAAATAAAAAGACACATGGATTGACCTTAAAAGAAGTAATATACATATTATTGACTTGTCAGAGGAAGAAACAGAGGGAGAGGAAGGAAACATAATATAGGAGATAATAAAAGAAGAAAACTTACCCACTTTAAACAACAGAAAGGACATAAAGCTTCAAGAAGCCCAAATGCTGGAACTGAACCTCAGAGATAAACTAGGTGGGGAAAAAAATTGCGAAAATGACCAGTCATTTAGAATGGGGTGGGGGGTGGTTAATGAGTAAAGTTATAGAGTTATAGGTGAAATGAACTTTTCCATGTTTATAATACTCTCTACTACTACTTTCTGCATACTTGATATTTTCCTAGAAAAAAAGTAAAATTGTGATATGCTTGAAATAAGTATACTTCTGTCTTCAGTATTCACACTTATAGGGAAGACTGGTGGAGATGAGATGCAGATTTCATGATCATGGAATGCTGCCAATATATGTCATGCAGTGTAAACATAAGGCCCTTATGCCCTAAGCTGTCAAGCCTTGAAATCACTAAGTGGCACTAAAGTGCATGCATTTACTTCCAGGAGTGTTTAGCCCATGTTTCTACTCATTTCCTCATCATTAAATCTCACTTGCAGTAGTACAGGGTGTCACAAGCTGAGAATCAGGTGTAACTTCCTTGGAAAATAAATCCAGAAATTCCCAATTGTGTCTATCCTTTTATTTTTATTATTATTTATTTATTTTTGGCGTCTATCCTAATAAAATAAAAAGAAACACTTAATTAGCTATTTTCTCTCAGGAAATAAAAGTTATCAGTTGGGATATAGCCCTGCTATTTAGCCTGCCTACCGATTACTTCAGTTACAAAGAATTCACCTATGTTGTTCATAGTCAGCTTTACTCCATGGCACTTAATTGTACCTTCAGGGATTCCCCCTCCCCCAACTGACTATATACAGAAAACTGCAAACATTTGTAAAATACTGTTGAATAAATATATTTACATATTTTTGTTCATGGTTTTTTTAAAGATAGAGACAGAGAGAGAGACAAGGAGAGAGGGAGAGAGAAAGAGAGAGAGAGAGAGGAACAGAGAGAGAGAATGAAGAAGAGAAAGAGAAAGAGAGAAAGCCAAAGAGACCACGGCACTGAAGCTCCCTTCAATATGGTAGGGGCTGGACTTGAACTTGAGTCATGCAAAAGACAAAGATTACAGTATCAAAATGAGCTATTTTTCCAGCCATGGTCATAAAAAATTCATTTTTGAAAATGTGTATACTACAGGATATTTCATTTATATAAGTTCAAACTTTTCTTTTTTAATTTACAAGGACAATTGCTTTATATTTAACATAATTAGAAAACCATTTTTTATTTAGATTTTTAAAAATCTAAATTGTCATTGGTATTGGAATTGCCAATGAAGAGAAAACTTTGCATATTGTGCCACATTTTGAAAAATATGTGCCACATACTTTCTCTTACTCTGAAACTCATATCTCTTTACCACTTGGTATATTCTTGTCCATCCATCATGGACCAGCTCATTCAAGTTGCCTGCTCTCTGATGTCTTTTCTCTGCAGATAAGAAAGGCTACAATAGTGATTTTCAAGCTCAGGATGTCCCCACTATTGTTCTTACCTGTTGTGTAGCAATAATTATTTTTGTATTTTTCTCATCTACTACATTATAAGCTTCTAAAAGACTGATTTAGTAACATTTTTTAAATTGTTGGGCTGAATTGTATGCTCACAAATTGTTGAATAATGGGGAGATTTCAACTAATAAACACACACAAAAAATAAGAAAATTCCAGAGAAAGAAATGCTAAATCGAAACATTGCCTTTCTTCTAAAGTATCCACTAATTATAATTTGCTTTTAATGAAAGAATAAATCATCTTTAAGATTCATTGACAAGAACATTTGTAATACACTGTCACATCTAGTTAGAAAAATGCATATAATAGTTTACATTCAATACAAAACTTGGATTCCTTCACAAGATAAGTTGATTTTCTTCTTTGCAATAAGATACAAGTTACTTTGGTACTTCATAATAGAATAGAAAAGTGATTCAGGTTTGAAACATGAAAAATCTACTAAGAAAGAAAAAGATTTTACAGATAAACTACAATTTTACACTAAGCCAAAGCCTCACCAGATGCTATTACAGGGTAAAGAGTAATGTATTTTTTTTTTCTATATTGAGTGTAGTACAGGTGATGAATTTCAGTGGCATCATAAACAATAAAACCCAAGTTCAAATAATTCACATGAACTTGAAATTGAATTTTTCAAGATGTGATTTAATGTAGGAAAGGAAACTACAAAAAATATTTCAGATAAAATAGTTATTTCACAAATTAGAAAAATAGGTAGGGCCAGTGAAATAGCTCACTTGGATAGCATACTTTATGCCTGACCTAGGTTTGATCCACGCCCTACTGCATTGAAGGAAACTTTAGTGTATTCTCTCTTTTTGCTTCTCTGTTTCTATTTTAAAGAAGGAAAGAAAGGAAGACAGAAGGAAAGATTAGTAGAGCAAATATTAATACTGGATAATGTTTAGTATTTTGAAGTGGTAAAATTTCTTACCTTATATAAGTGAGAGAGAAAAATGTTTTTTCTATTAAGTAACAAGTCATAGATTTTTTTTCTTAATCTATTTCTTCATATTAGATGAAACCCTTGTATTCCTTCAAATTTCCCAACAATGTAGTTCCTAAATTCTTTATCTGACAACTCCATTGAATCTGCTTCATGTAGTGTCTGACCCTAATTTTGGCTGTCCATCTGTTTTGGTTTCTGTTGTTGGCTGGCTGGTGGTGCTGGGTTTTCCTTTGTATGTGTAGGGGGAGGTAGAGTTTTGAAGAAGTGGAAAAGTATTATCGCACCTGATGACCCTTAAAAAGAAGAGAGACTTCCTCTTCTCTTCTCTTTGACTTATTTTAAAAAGTGGGAACTCTGCTGTGATCTCAAAGTCACGTTTCTCACACTCAGGTTAGTCTTATCTCGTTTACCATGTTCTCTATGATAGCTGGGAGATTAGAGTTTGGTTGACATCCTCGTTGTCACAAGGTCACCCTATTAAGTTTCCTGGTTATCCCAGGTGTTTACTCAAGAGCCAGTGGCTTCCAGAGCTCTGAACAGCAGTTCTGGCACTTTCTTTCTGTCTCTGTCTTTTTTCTTTCTTTCTTCCTTTCATTTTATTAGTGATTTACAAAGTCACAGGCTATTAGGGGTGTAGTTCCACACCATTCCCCCTCACCAGAGTTCTGTATCCCTAACCCCCTCCAGCAGAAACCT
Source organism: Erinaceus europaeus (assembly GCF_950295315.1). NCBI lineage: Eukaryota > Metazoa > Chordata > Mammalia > Eulipotyphla > Erinaceidae > Erinaceus > Erinaceus europaeus. The sequence goes on along the minus strand of NC_080179.1, from coordinate 9,086,629 downwards.
CCATAGTTTTCTGAAGGTCATAGATGGGTTGACTCTGTGTGTGTGTGTGTGTGTGTGTGTGTGTGTGTGTGTGTGTATCCTCCCCCTCCCACTTTCATTCACTTCTATGGCCCTGCCTTCACTTCCTTTCTAGGCTACACTTATACCTATTACTACCTCTGGGTGTTCTTGTTTTTTTCCTCTTCCTTCTCAGATAAGAGAGACACTGCTTGACTTTCTCTAATGTTTTCCAGATTCTCTTTTCTTTCAGTAATGGTATAAAAACAAAGATTCCTCATCACAGAATTTCTGGATCCTAGTGGAACTTGGGTTCAGAGTCTTCCAGTCATCTTCCTCTAACAGCTTCCTTCTCTGGGAGTATGGCCAAAATTCTGGCTTCTGTAGTTGCTTCCCTGCTGGACATGGACATTGGGTGGTTTATCCATTACCTTCAGTCTGTCTAACTTTCCATAGTAGGGTATGGCTCTGGAGAGTTAGATTCCAGGACATGTTGGTGAGGTCATCTGGCCATGGAGTTCAGGATGGAATCATAATAACATCTGCAACTTGGTGACTGAAGGGTTGTAAGATATAAAGTAGGACACTATGTTCCATAAACAGGAACCAGAGAGTAGGAATAGAGCCAATGAGGATAGCAGCCCTAGGCTGGAAAGAAGCTAGATGTCTATTTTAGAGATGTTCCTAAGAGCCGGGCTACTTTTCTTAAGCCACTTGGCTCCTGAGCAGTTTGCATGGGCCCTTTAAATTCACTGTATGCATTTAATGCAATTGCAAATATGGTGCCTGTTGTTAAAATAGTGTTGCATTTCTGCTTATGTCTTTCTCTTCTTCCCCTCCTGCTCCCGCTGTCCATGTGTAATCACTAACCTTCATATAATGATACTTCTTTCTTGACTAGAAATCCCAGATATTTTCTGATAAAATTCATTGAGATGTTTGTTGTAATATGCTTTTTTCCTAATTGTATTTAATTTTATCACATGTTATTTAGCATCTGACTGTCAGAAAAATTCATACATTGGCTGACTTTTCAGCTTTTATCAAAGTTTGAACTAAGAATGCTGTGGGCCCAGCAAGCCTGTGTGAATGATGTTGTTTGGATTTTTCAATGTCAAGTTCAGAATTTGTTGTGGGGCTTGAAGTACATGTTATAGAAAATTTCCTGTTTTCTTTCAATATTCTAGTAGAGGGATGAAAAAAAGCACTTGCCAAGACTAGGTGTAGTCAACCTCCATTGGTTTTATAATATGAAGTGTTTACTAGTAGACCCTCCAGGCTTTCAAATAGGGTATGCTGACATTTTTCACTGTTGGATGTCACTTTTTTTTTTCCCTAACATTTGGAGATAGCTCTCAGTTCACACCTGTTTTTCCTTCCCTTAAAAATGAGACTGTTTTCAAGTCCCTCCAGCAGATGGAGCAATTTGCTTTACTTATACTCTTATTTTCTTTAAAAGGCACTAAGACATCTTTTAGAGTATGGAAGTGTAAATATATGTGTGAATGGAACCATATATGCAAATTTTAGTGTATGTCTTATAATTTTTCATGTATTTGGAAACAGTTTTTTAAAACATAGTATTTCATTTTAGAGACACAGACTTTGTTTCTTAGGGCTTGAAATTAAAGTCACACCTTATTAGCTTTCTAGATACTTCTAGAAGGAAAGCAGAGGGAAGGGTCATGGGTGGGGGCGAGTAATACACCACTTCTTTAATATCACTTTCCTTATGTAATTCAGAATCACATACCTTACAAGTGGAGAGTGAACCTAGTTTTGCTGTGCCCATGGCATTCAGCAGTCTCTTCCTATATTCTTGACAGACCTGTAATAACAAGCTTTACGAAATTCTGATTTGAGTCACTGACTCCAACAGAACTTTCCAGTTGAAATTTGTGATTCATTCCAGCTATTGACCATCTATCCTATCTCTTGTCAATAGGAGATGGTTTCCTGTAGGAGATAACTAATAACTTCATGGAATTTTTTAGGGTATAATAGATTGATATTGTCCCTTGGAGGTCATACTTACCAACCAAAGTGTAATAATTTTTATTACAATCCTGAAATAGTCTATAAATGTCTCGCTAAATCCTTTAAAATGTGCAGTTATTAATTTCCCACCCCCTTTTTGACTTCTGGCTACCATACCGAGATTGACTAGGCATTCCTGGGAGCCTGGGGGAAAAATGTGATTTTGCTCAACTTTTCACATGTAATGTTTCCTAGAGGGACTACTTAGATACATGTGGATTTTAGTAGGATTCTCCTAGGAAAATCTCATTCTGATTTTAAATGCTAGGCTCAGCATCTAAGTTCTGCCTTCATCTGTCCCCTTCCTGAAGTGCTCCTACTGTTTTAGCCTGTTTTAGGCTGCAGGTGAGGTGGGGAGAGAAGATATTGCGTTTTCTGGTGATCTCAGTCGATTCAAAAGCATTTATGAAGCGTCTGCCTGTGCAGGGCACTGGTGTGGTGCTGAGATGATTGAGTTAAAAAAGACAGACAATGTCCTTGAGGCGAAACAGATGCCAGTCACTGACTCCAGGGAGAAGCCTTTTTATTTCCTCAGGATTGGCTTAGTTGCTATGGTGCAGGTTAAGTGTATGTTTGACCAGGTAGGGGATGCCTGAATCCTTCCTATCATCATAGAAAGCAGAAACAATTTTTTTTTTTATTATTGAGCTTCAAGGAAATGTCATTTAAATTCATGAGAAATTAGAATTATAGAATACTTAAAAAACATAATATAGTCTTGACTTTCAGGTTAACATTGTAACTTACAAAATATTGCAAAATCGAAGTCCCTTCAGGGCTCAATTTAATGGATAGAGAATAGGATTTGAAAAGATAATAAAACAGATTCTAACACAAAAGGTTCTGGGATTTTTGGATCTGAATAACACTCTGCTGTTACCACCTAGGGTGTCTCTCTCTCTCTCTCTCTCTCTCTCTCTCTCTCTCTCTACATGCACAGGATATCTGGGCAAAGGACCTTGACCGTAGTCCCTCCTTCTCTTTAACGTCATTACTGTGTAGCATATGTTCTTTGTGTAACACTTTTGAATAAGCAGTGAACGGGGGGATATTTTGGATATGATCCATTCATTTGAAGGAAGTTTTTATTTTTTGAGCAGGAATTACTGAAATGGTTAAAAGTTATTTTAAAAATGAGAAAGAATCTCAGAGATATAAAACAGCAACTTATTACAAGTGTCAGAGTGTTCTTTTCTTTCTCTTATATAAATCGCTTTTAATAAATGGCTTGAGGTGAATTTGAAGAGCTATGGTGTGGCATGTAATTTCTAGTTCATCATCTTTTTATATATTTGTTCCTAACTGTTTTTTTCCTGCTCATGTGTCTTCTTGATTTTGTTTACTTCCATTTCAGATTTATTTATAAAAGTTTTTTTAGAAGCACCATAGTGATATTCTAGTATATACATTATCATATTAATTCTGAATTTTCTGAGGTAGAAAGAAATTGGTGTTCTAAGATTTGTTGATTTGTAATTAATTATTATTTATATTTATTTATAAAAAGGAAACATTGACAAAACCATAGGATAAAAGAGCTACAACTCCACACAATTTCCACCATCAGAACTTCGTATCCCATCCCCTCCCCTGATAGTTTTCCTATTTTTTGATTCTCTGGGAGTATGGACCCAAGGTCATTGTGGGATGCTGAAGGTGGAAGGTTGCTTCCCCGATGAACATGGGTGTTGACAGGTGGATCCATACTCCCAGCCTGTCTCTCTCTTTCCCTCTGGGGAAGCGGAGCTCCAGGACACATTGTTGGGGTTGTCTGTCCAGGGAAGTCTGGTTGGCATTATTCTAGCATTTGGAACCTGGTGGCTTAAAAGAGAGTTAACATACAAAGTCAAACAAATTGATCAGTCATGAACTTAAAGAGTCCCCTGCAGCTTTCATTTGATATGTCCAGATTAAGACAATATTCATACTTACAATGTTATTCAAACTGAAATTTAACATCAGTCCACTGCCTTCTGCACATAGTGTTACCTCAGCTTTTGCAGAAAAACATAACAAAACAAAACAAAATAGCTTTCTTACCATTGCAGTATAGGATTGGAGGCTGGGAATATGAACTCCAACCAACCTCTCTGTCCTATAAAGGGAGTTTATACAACTAGAAGTAGAGAGGATTGCAAAGCCAGAAGCTACATTCTGAGAAATAAAAGAAGACTCCAAGACCTTCAGATATCTCTGCCCCCTGGATGATGGGGGTCTCAAACTTGTTCTTTGAGCAAAGTCTGTCACTAGTCTTACCTATCTTCACTATTTTGAAAGGACAGGTAAGCAGGAACAGGGGTTGGGAGTATTTGCGTCTCTATTAGTTGCCCATTGTTTTCCATATTTAGATTTAACTTACTAAAGGCTGGCATTGAATCCAATCCAATGTATCCCTGTCTGGTGTTCTCCGCCCCACAGGCCAGAGCAGACTGTGAGGTACTTTTGGGGCTCCAGTATCAAAATGAGAATTGGTCATCTGTCACAAGAACTCTGTAGTCATTGATAAGGTATCTAGCACAAAAACTGTTAGACAGAGATGAGCCCATGGCCATTACATGCTGAACACGTCTGATCTTGTCAAACAGAGATGATACTGACTAATGAAATCCTAGCTTCTTGTGTGTTAGTATGTCAGCTGTATGATATACGACTTGGGGGGGCAAGGCACAAAGATGAGAGAGGAGGAGGAAAAGGAGGGGGAGGAGGAGGCGGCGGCAAAAATGTGCATCTGCAGACAGTATAAACATACTAGAATTTGGTCAGTGGTGAGTGTAGCAAGAACAAGAGCCAAGAGGACAGCGTCATGTGTTTTCAGCCCTCTCTGTAGTGAAGAGGCAATGAGTTGATTCAGGCCTGGAGATCTGTTGAAGCAGTTTATGAGATGCGTTCTATCTTCCGTGAGGCTCAAATGCTATGCAGGGTGTCTGCGTGGTTTCTGTTTCTTTTCTCTCACATTCTGGAAGCAGTTTGACATCCTTGAATTAGTCCAAGTGAATTTCTGCCAATCAAGCTTGCAGTCAGAAGAGCCTGACATACTGCCCTTCTAAATTCTCATTTGTTAAGCTATGTTAGACTTGTTATACAATGGAACATAGAATACTAATTTATAAGAAGTAGATATTGCCATTATAATAGATTTTGGAATAGATATAAGAAGTAGATATTGCCATTATAATAGATTTTGGAATAGATTTCCCTTTTAATAGATTTGTTCTTTTTTTTATAATAGATTTCTTTATGACTAGAAAATCATATGCAGTTTATTCATTTTTGGTGCTTCTTTTTACAAACAGATATTAAGTGTCTGTTATCTGCCAGATTGTTTTTTGTTAACCTTATAGAAAAGACACTGGGAATACTATAGAATTGAATCATTCCATTTCTAAGTTTAATTATTTCCCCAACATGTTTCTTTCCTGTCACTTTATTGAGGAAATACTGACTTACAGAACTGCAGTTACAGGGGTACAGTTCTACAGCTTCCCAAATGAGTGTCAGCACACCCCACCCACCACCAAATGGTCATTTTCCTCTACCACAGCCCACTAAACCCCTTGCTGTCCTCCCCGATCTACCCCTTCTAGTATCTGCTGCAATAGACTCAGTATATAATATCTACACTTCATTATGTTCACTCTTGCTTTGTGGAATACCCCCATGTTTGTCTGCATCTGTCTTAGCTACTACACTCATCAGGTCCTTGTCATTGAAGCTGCACTTTTTATTTATTCATTCATTTAGTTTTTATTGATTTAATAATCATCAGCAAGACCTTAGGATAAGAGTGGTACAATTCCACACAATTCCCACCACCAGAGTTCCATATCCCATCCCCTCCATTGGAAAGTTTCCTGTTCTTTATCCCTCTGGGAGTATGGATCAAAATTCTTTATGGGGTACAGAAGGTGGAATGTCCAGCTTCTGTAATTGCTTCTCCACTGGACATGGGTGTGGTAGGTGGATCAATATGTCCAGCCTGTTTCTATCTTTCTCTAGTGGGGCAGGGGTCTGGGGAGGTGGGGTTCCAGGCTACATTGGTGAAGTCATCCGTCCAGTGAAGTCAGGTTGGTGTCTTGGTAGCAGGTGCAACTTGGTGGCTGAAAAAGTATTAAGACATAAAGCAGAACAAATTGTTTAATAATCAGGAATCTAAAGGTAAGACTATATCCAATGAGATTTGGGAATCTCCATTTTGGAAAAAGCTAGTAGGTCTATTTTAGGTATCAAGGAAACCTGTACTTTTAAGATATATTCCCAAGATGTTCTCTGCGATTCTCCTGTTTGGCACTATGCAAGTCTATACTGTTTGTCAGAGAACAATCCAGTTCATTCTTTGGCAGGACCATGATAAGCTTTAACCCCATTACCAGTCATGACCAGGAGGGAGACTTGGGATGTATTTTGAGAGATCCTATATTGCCTTGTGAAATCTCAGTCTCAGTTGAAGCCTGGGCATAGTCCTCAGACAATCCTTTAACAGCTTGGGGAGTGGTCTGGGGAGACTGACTGGTCAGTGCTGTTGAGCAAATTTACCTGGTTCTCATACCCTTAGAGTCCTGGGAGGGGTCCCATTCTATCCTCGATTGTGTAAGGAACTTGCTCCAGTTGGGAATTGAGCCTATTCGCGGTTTCCTCCTCTTCTAATTAGTCTCCAGGCCTAGTCTTCGGCATAGTCCGTCTGTGACTGATGAAGAGAATGCCTCTGTAAACGCTGCTCCGGGAGTCTTCTGAATTCCTGTTTTGTTTTAAGAGTCTAAATGGCTGAACTGAGCCTTCGTTTTCTGTTTTCAGTACACGGATACCCATCAACAACAATCAAACCAA
>NC_080179.1:9007271-9074771 GCF_950295315.1 Erinaceus europaeus | reverse complement strand
GAGGGAGAGAGACAGAGACACCTCCAATCCTGCTTCACCACTTTTGAAGCTTTCCTCCTGCAAGTGGGGACTGGGAGCTTGAACCTGGGTCCTTGTGCCGTGGAACTCGAACCTGGGTCCCTATGCACTGTAACATGTGAACTCAACGAGGTGTGCCACCCCACCTGCCAGCTCCCTTTTCCATTTTTTTTAAATAAACAAGCATCATTATCATAAAGTCCCTCCATCATTGTCCCTTGTTGTTTAAGTTAATAGGCTGGTATAAAAGTGAAAATTGTTTTGTATATGACACATTGAATATAAAACCTGAATGAAGAGCTACGAAGATTCCCCCCACCCCCCACACGGTAAATCTTGATTTGATGGCCTAACAGTCAGCAATTTATTGGAGTAGTTTTAGCAGAGATCTTAAAAAAGATGAGTCTTTGCCCTGAGCAAAAGGGCAAAGTTAACAAGAACTTATGTAGTGGTTCAGCCCTGCAAATAAAGTCAAAGAATTCAAGAGATAATGTAATGGGACATGTGCGTTTGAGAGGTCTTTGGAATATTCTGTTATGATGGAGATCAGGTGGTATCTTGTCATTCCTCATATCCCTAAATAACTCCTTTTAACTGAATCTCTTAGGACCTCCCTATTAAAATTCCACTCTTTTATTTGCTGAATAAATAGGCTCATAATTATCGCAGGTGAATTACCACAAATATGATTTATTTTTGCTAGTAAAAGTAGATTATGAATAGAATGTAAGGGCTTTATGCTAAGTCTTACCCAACAATAATATTCATGTGGTCCTGATCTTAAGACTATAGTGACTTATAATACATGTTTTTTGTGCTTCTTTTTAAATAAATATTTATTATTAAATAGAGACAGTGAGAAACTGAGAGAAGAGGGGGAGATAGAGAGGGAAAGAGACTAGAGAGACACCTGCAGCTCTGCTTCACCACTTATGAAGCTTTCCCACTGCAGGTGGGGACTAGGAGCTTGAGCCTGGGTCCTTGCACACTGGAATTTGTGTGCTTAGCCATGTGCACCACCGCCTGCCCCCTTTTGTTTTTCTTTACAAATAGGAGTGACAGCTATTTTTGACCCATTTTGAAATTACTGTGCTGGGGATTGAACCTGGGAACTCTGTTGCCTCAGGCACGAATGTCTTTTTGCATAGCAGTTATGCAGTCTCCCCAGTTCCTTTCTGATAGTTTCTCCTTTCATATGAAAACGTGAATAAAAAGTATCAAGGTTAAATTCCTCACGAAGGTATAATAAAGAAGAAAAAGAAGCAGGAGAGCACTTATTTTTATGATGGCTTGGTTGAAGTAGCTTTGCATAATATTATTATATAGGTTTCTGATGTGCATCATTGAAAATCAACTTGTGTGTGTGTCCTTTTTGCAATGATTTATGCACCCCCCCTCACCCTGCCTCCTCTCTCTCTTTCTGGAAAGTATTCATTGGTCTTAGAGTTTAAAAGTTTATTATTATTTTATTTAGTTCATCTGTTGGTTTTTTCCCCCTCTATATGTCACATGCGAATGAAATCATATAGTGTTTTTCTTTCTCCATCTGGTTTATTTCACTTAGCATAGTACCCTCTAGGTCCACTCATGAGAATAAAATTTGTATAAAAACAAAATCTCACTCAAATAATATGCCCTCAGAATAGAGTAAAAGCTATAGACATCTATTTCAAAACATGGCATCAAGAAAAACAAGTGAGGCATGAAAGAGTAAAATAGTAAGACTTTGAAAAATTCAGAAATAATATGATTTGGAGGTAGGATTTATGTAAGCAATGAGAGAATTTTTTTCTTTTCAGAAGTGAATTCTAGCCTGGAAAGAAAACACACATACTGAACACAAGAGATAGTGTCTTAAATAAAATGGGTGCAAAGGAAAACATTCTTAGAAGAAATAAAGAGATAAGGTAACAATGAAAAATGGGGGAAAGAAGATGACATGGATAAAAGGAATTTCTGAAAACCAAAACAGTATGATTGCTAAGAACTAGAATTCTAGGGCTGGCATGATAGCTTACTGGATATTGACCGGTGCTGGTCCCAGGTTCAATCCACCATGCTGGAGAAAGCTTCTGTGTTGTCATTTCTCTCCTCTCCTCTCCTCTCCTCTCCTCTCCTCTCCTCTCCTCTCCTCTCCTCTCCTCTCCTCTCCTCTCCTCTCCTCTCCTCTCCTCTCCTCTCCTCTCCTCTCCTCTCCTCTCCTCTCCTCCCCTCCCCTCCCCTCCCCTCCCCTCCCCTCCCCTCCCCTCCCCTCTCTTCTCTTCTCTTCTTGCCTGTCCTCTCCTCCTCCTCCTCTTCTCCTCCCTGTTCTCCTTCTCCTTCTTTTTCTTTTTGGCTCAGAGTGATGAAGTTCTAATGAACACACACACACACACACACACACACACTTATAGCTATACTATAATGAAGAAAAGAAAACTTAATATTCAAAGGGTGGTCCAGTGACCCCCAAAGACCACTATCTCAACGTATTTTAGTAAAATTACTGGAACCTAAAGACAAATAAAACTTTTGTATTTTGAGACAGCAAATGACAGATAAAGGAAAAACTTAGAGCACCATCAGTCTTTTCAAAAGTAGAAAATTGCCAAAGAAAGAGGAGTGACATAATTAAGACCCCCAAAGAAAAATGTGAGCTAGTGATTTTAATGGAGGGAAAACTGACTTTTAATTATAAAGTCTATAAACTATTATTAACATGTAAGAATTCTTAGTGCCTTAGTTCCCACAAAATTCTTCCTTAGAATTATACTGACAAATTTTAACCTTTAAAAATGGGTTTGACAATTACTGTTGGCATTGGTATTGGTATTTTTGAGATTGTTGTGTGTTCAATTTGGAGTAACATAAAGGAATGACTATAGAATGTTCTAATTATTTTTACCTGGTGTCCTTGAATACCAGGGTACTCTGTGTGGAGGAGAGGTCATAGAAATGTAATATAGAAAAGATTAAGTAAGAAACAAAATAACATAAACCATTGTCGCCCTGCATTTAAATTGAAAGTATCAGTGTGAACTCATGAATATGGAGATGAGCAAGACGGAGACCTGATGTGGTCTGGAAACAGTGCCGGGCTCTGGAGTAAAGCATATTACTACCATGGAGGTGTGGGCCACAAAGCTTGGAGCTGTCAAGGTCCATCTCCACCACAACATAGAGACTGAAAGTGAACATGGGGTGGTGAGCTGTAATGTCAAGGAAGGCCATGGAAGGCTGACAAAGGCTGCATCTCCTTCCCATATCTGGGAGCTACTCTCTTCCCTGATCCAGCTTTCTGGCCCTTTTTCCAGCCATGACACCATCTCCCCAGACAATAACTTGGATCCACCTGCATATCAGATGTCAGGCTCAGGGAAAAAACAACAACAAACTAGTCTAGTCACAGGCTCTTTGGAATAGAACTAAAATAGGATTAATAACTATCTACAAAACAGAGACCCCAAATCTTTTGACTGCACTATTCCAGCCTTTAGGTTCATGATTACTCAACAATTTGTTTGGCTTTATATATTAACTCTTCTTTCAGCCACCAGGTTCCAGATGCTACCATGATGCCAACCAGACTTCCCTGGACAGACAACCCCACCAGTGTGTCTGTCCTAGAGTGCTGCTTCCCCAGAGTCCTGCCCCACTAGGGAAAGAGAGGCAGGCTGGGAGTCTGGATCCACCTGTAACGCCCATGTTCAGCTCAGCGGGGAAGCAATTACAGAAGCCAGACCTTCCACCTTCTGCAACCCACAATGACCTTGGGTCCATACTCCCAGAGGGATAAAGAATAGGAAAGTTATCAATGTAGACCCCACAATGGAGGCAAGGTCCTGTAGAAGTCCACAAGAGGGTTTATGATGCTGTTCCTGATGGAGATGAGCAGTGACAGCAGAGAGAGCGATCTATTAGAGGTCTAGGCCTGTCATATGTATGTAGGAATCCCAGGATTCTCTGACAAGAATCCTGGATGATGGGGTGGCTTAGTAGTGACCAAAACAGCCATCATTATAGTATGCTGGTCTTTATCCAGCTTTTATAGCCCTTACTTTTTTTTTTCTTTTTTTAAATATTTTATTTTATTTATTTATTCCCTTTTGTTGCCCTTGTTGTTTTATTGTTGTAGTTATTATTATTGTTGTCATTGTTGGATAGGACAGAGAGAAATGGAGAGAGGAGGGGAAGACAGATAGGAGAGAAAGATAGATACCTGCAGACCTGCTTCACCGCCTGTGAAGCGACTCCCCTGCAGGTGGGGAGCTGGGATTCGAACTGGGATCTTTATGCCGGTCCTTGTGCTTTGCGTCACCTGCGCTTAACCCGCTGCGCTACAGCCCGACTCCCCTTATAGCCCTTACTTTAACAAGGCTAGCTTTGGAGTGACTGAGGGAAGTGAAATAGGAAGTAGGTGAGGAGGGTATCTAGGTCTAAGTAGAAACTATATGCTTAAGTACTTTATGACACTTGTCATGATTCTATTCTTACTGATAAATAAATATTTACTTGTTTATATTATAGACTGATTATTTCCTTCCAGTTTATAAGAACCAAATACAGGAGGCTTAAACCCTCCCTTTCCATTTCATCTCCCTCTTTTATTGAATGAAGTGATTGATAGTTTATCCATTCTATTGGAATGTAAAAATCTTTTTTTTCATTTTTTCTAAGTGATATAAAATATGATGATTAACAAGACTGTAAGATAACAGGGGTATAATTTCATACAGTTCCCACCACCAGAGTTCTGTGTCCCACCCCCTCCAATGGAAACTTCCCTATTCTCTATCCCTTCAAGAGTATGGACTAAGATTCTTTTTGGGATACAGAAGGTGGAGGGTCTGGCTTCTGTAATAGCTTCTTTGCTGGACATGCCTGTTGGCCAAATCAATCCATACCCCTGGCCTGTTTCTCTTTTCCTAGTGGGATAGGGCTCTGGAGAGGTGAGGCTGTGGGACACATTGGTGAGATCATCTGCCCAGGGAAGTCAGGATGGCATCATAGTGGTGTCTGCAACTTGCTGGCTGAAAGGCGGTAAGATAGAGAGCAGGACACATTATTTAATAAACAGGAGCCTAAAGCTAGGAATAGAGCAGATGAAATTAGGAGTGTTCATATGGGAAGAAGCTAAGGAGTCTTATTTTGGGTCTGTTCCAAGGGGCCCATGACTTTAGTAATTTTTTGCCTGAGCCTGACAGCTAACATACAGGTGGACTAGGGCAGAGAATAACTCCCAAACATGAGCAAAGTATATAAATACCATTGAATGTTTACCAGATCAATCTGAGATATAGCAGAATGTAAAATTCTTAAAGACAGGGCAGGGGGTAGATAGCATACTGGTTATGCAAAGAGAATGTCATGCCTAAGGCTCCGAAGTCCCAGGTTCAATCCCTCCATACCACCATAAGTCAGAGCTGAGTAGTGCTCTGGTGCTATCTGTGTCTTTCTATCCCTGCATCTCTCTGGAAAATAAAATAAGAAATTAAAATAAAAAGAGTTAAAAAATTCTTAAAGACAAAGCCTGTATTTTTTTAAAAATAGGATACAGTTCTACATATTCTGAGGTGCCTTAACATATACTTGCTTAGTACGTAACTGTATTTGAGGAGGTCTTTAGGCCATACCAATGCACGGTTTCCTTGTATTTTTTCCTCTCTCCTTTTTCTCTTTGTCTTACAGCTTTTGTGCTTAGAGTTTTAGGTTGATTTAGGCTATGTTTTATAGAATTAACTTTAACAAAAAATCCTATGTCCTAGTAACAAATCACATTTCTCTCTCTCTCTCTCTCTCTCTCTCTCTCCTCTCTCTCTCATAGAAACTGAGAGATAGAGATAGAGGGAGTGAAAGTCAGAGAAGAGAGACATGCAGCTGCTCCATCCCTTATGAGGCTTCCCCATGCAGGTGGGGACGAGGGGTTTGAATTCAAGTCCTCATGCTTGGCAGTGGCTGATGTCTACCAGATGTGTTACCACCCAGCTCCAAGGATAACATTTAGAGTCTTTGTTATTATTGTTTTGCCAGAGCGCTACTCAGCTCAACTTATGGTGGTGCCAGTGACTGAATCTGAGGCCGTCAGGCCCCCGCCCCCGGCATGAAAGTTATTTTGCATAACGATTATGCTGTCTCCCTACCCCTTAAGTCTTCTTTTTGTTTGTTTCCACAGATCTTGCAAATTATATTATTTTTGAATTCAGTCCTTGATTTGAGTAGCAAGAATTGTCTTTAAATAGATCACTAGTTGACATCTGCCAAAAGTGTTGAATTGTCTTACAATTATAGCCCGGTGAACTCCTTAGCCTGCTATTACACCAATGTTAATCCACAAATGGGTGGGGGGGTTTTCTAAATACAAACTTTATTTTAAAGGAAGTTGTATTGAAACTGCCTTACTCAAAATTTCTTTGTAAAATACCATAAGAATTTGTCTCACTTGGAAACAAAGATGGAAACAGTACTCTGAACTACAAGAAATCCATTCAATTTTTTATAAGCTTATTTTTGCACTGTGCATCAAGAATCATGAGCAGTATTCGTTACTTGTATGGTTGATACTTTTATAAGACAAAATCTTTTCAAGCTAAAATGTACAAATATTTTAAAAAGTCAGCACACTTATATGCTAATAAATGACATGCCTTACAAGATAGATTTATATAGCTTATATGGACACAAAAGAAGAGTGAGTGAGAAAAGTCATTCGCTGACTGCTAACTCAGTAACTAGTGGGTAAGGACGTGGGAGTGCTACAATATTAAGTTCAGGGCTCTGCAAATTACTGAGATAATAGTCCCTGTTAAAAGAAATGTCAAGTTTGTGGTCTGGGAGGTGGCACAATGGATAAAGCATTGGACTCTCAAGAATGAGGTCCTGAGTTCAATCCCCAGTAGCACATGTACCAGAGTGATGTCTGGTTCTTTCTCTCTCCTGCTATCTTTCTCATTAATAAATAAAATCTTTACAAAAAAAAAAAGGAGTATCAGTCCTGGGAATTATTGCCTGCAGGCTGGGGGGAGCTATTGCTTGAGTCATGGACATGTATGTATGGCTTTAATAAAATGGTGTGGAAACAGCTTGAGAGAGGTGGGAGTCTAGTTATCTCACTCGGAGAGGAATGAGCATCAGCGTCAATGAATAGGGAATTTCTGTCCTGCAATAGGTGTCTCATTTTGATAGTTAAATATCGGGAGCACGAAAGTCTGCTGTCATTCCATTCTTGTATGGACTCATTCGTACTACCAACACATTCACTCCCTTATTCACTTTCTTAGTCATTCCCTCAGCCACTTGAACAAAAATTACACAAGATTTTTTTTTTTTTTTATATATATATAGCTGTTCATCTCTGCGGTGAGTTGTCATCTCAGATTGTTCAAGTTCCGTTTTTCCCTGTCTTGCAGATCTCAGGGCCTCTTCATTTTATTTGATCTTAACATTTAGAAATAGATCTTCAGACCTGGGGAGATAGCATAATAGTTATTCAAATAATCCCTTTTTTAAAATAAAAAATTATTATCTTTACTTATTAGATACAGCCAGAAATTGAGAGGGGAGGGGAAGATAGAGAGGGAGAGAGAAAGATAGAGAGGGAGAAAGAGAGACATCTGCAGCCCTACTTCACCACTTGCAAAGCTTTCACCCTGCAGGTGGGGACCGGGGACTCAAACCTGGGCCCTTGAGCATTATAACATCAGGTGTGCATGATTGCCACCAGGTACAGATACTACAAAGTGTATTATTGAAGCACAGTCAGTGCTAGTTCCTATAGTTACCTATTTCTGTACTCACCTTATAAAGATAGAACCCATGGAATGCTTGTTTCTTCACATTGTGTTTGGATTGTAGATTTGCAATGGTTATTCCCAGTGCCAGAGTCAAATTCTCTTCTGCTTGTACTCTGACTTCAAGGAAACTGTGAAGTTAGTTACTGTCCAGGCCTTAGCACATGGCAAGATCTCCAAACACAAGAATAGCTTTAGAAAATACTATGACCTCGTACTACGACCTCAAACGATGAAGTCTATTCACCTAAATCTTCCCCAGACTGTACAACATCAGTGTACTTGCTCTTCCCTTTTAAACTTTCAAACAAGATAAAAAAACTCAATAACCAATGCTTCAGCCTAATTTAATGTGACAAAATCTTGAACAAAAATAAAATTCTGATGTACTTTGACTTGAGTGACAACATATGTAATCTCTTTCACCTTTGCACTTAATTCTGTGTCTAGTGATTTAACTGTTTTCTCCTCATTTCATCATGATCCTAGCTTAATTTGATAACATATGTTAGTATTCAATAACAATTGTGAAGTAAAACTCAACAATTTGTCTTACACAAAAGAGGATGTAAACAAGAAAGTGTATCAAAGCTATAAATAGCACAAATACTGGATCTCTATACTATAAAAGGCAAAACTGCGTAAGGTTATAAGATTCTGGTTATGGGAGTCGGGCGGTAGCTCAGAGGGTTAAGCGCACGTGGCGCAAAGTGCAAGGACCGCCATAAGGATCATGGTTTGAGCCCCCGGCTCCCCACCTGCAGGGGAGTCGCTTCACAGGCGGTGAAGCAGGTCTGCAGGTGTCTCTTTTTCTCTCCTCCTCTCTGTCTTCCCCTCCTCTCTCCATTTCCCTCTGTCCTATCCAACAAGGATGACATCAAGAATAACTACAATACAACAACAAGGGCAACAAAAGGAAGTAAATAAATAAATATTTAAAAAAAAGATTCTGGTTGTAAGTTTGGAGCCTCAGGCATGAGAGTCTCTTTGCATAACCATTACACTATCTCCTCTGCCCCTCTGGTTATGTTTGATATCTCCCTCAGACATTCCATTTTAAAAGAATTGATCACCAATAGCAACCAATACCTGTTTCAAATTTTAATACCATATTAAACTATGAGATGAAATCATTTTCACATTTGGAATCGAAAGACTGTCTGAATCCCCTTTGGTGTATTGCATCCTGGTGACGTATATGCTCTTCTGTCTTTGAACATTCTGTGCTAGTATTTCAGAAGATTTCAAAAGACTTTACTCCCTCTAATTGAAGCCCTGGCTTGTGATTATCTTCTGCATTAAAAGACTCAACTTATTTTACAGTTGCATCATGCATCATTCTCTGACAGTAGTTTAACAACAATGTTACAATGTAAGTTGAAATAAAAGGTGCTGGAGTGCTAGCTACTAGAACAATAAAGGCAATTGAAGATGATAATCAGAATGTCGACACTTCCCAGGCAAGGTTCAGGAGGTGAACTGGAACTACTTAAATTTATTACTTTGAGTGATAATAGGGAAATGCCCTTGAACTTATTTTATAAGATCCATGGTCATTACATGTATTTCAAAATCTATTTCTAAATCCGTGTTATTATTGCACAAATGAGATAGTTAAGAAGTCATGGGGGTGAAATTAATGAGTAGTATGTTTGTCAAAATTCTTTAGAGAATACAGGTGTCTAAAGGGCATATAAAAATTAAATTTAGGGAGTTGGTAGCGCTATGATTAAGCGCTGCGGTAGTGCTACGGGTTAAGCGCACGTGGCGTGAAGCGCAAGGACCAGTGTAAGGATCCCGGTTCAAGCCCCCCACTCCCGGTTCCCCACCTGCAGGGGAGTCCCTTCACAAGCCATAAAGCAGGTGTGCAGGTGTCTGTCTTTCTCTCCCCCTCTCTATCTTCTCCTCTCTCCATTTCTCTCTGTCCTATCTAACAACGACGACATCAATAACAATAATAACTGCAACACCAATAAAAAACAAGGGCAACAAAAAGGAAAATAAATAAATATAAAAAATTAAATATTAAGCACGTTTTCCCCACCCTATGAAAATGAACTATTGTGACCCATAAGAAAGATTATAGTCAAGGATCTGGGACATACGGACTTCAATCTCTTGATGTTTATGAAGATGAACGAAATAAAGTTCGTGTAACAGTAACAGTGGAAAAAGTGTGGGAAGGGCTGAGGGACACAAGGAACCGTGCCTCTGTTCTGGTGATGCTTTATAACTCTGGGTGCGGCAGTAAGCACTCTGGGTGAGGTAGTAAGCACTCTGGGTGAGGTAGTAAGCACTCTGGGTGAGGTAGTAAGCACCTTGGGTGAGGTAGTAAGCACTCTGGGTGAGGTAGTAAGCACTCTGGGTGTGGTAGTAACCACCTTGGGTGAGGTAGTAAGCACTCTGGGTGAGGTAGTAAGCACTCTGGGTGCGGTAGTAAGCACTCAGGGTGCGGTAGTAAGCACTCTGGGTGTAGTAGTAAGCCGCAGTTCTCTTGTTTTACAGGGTCATTTTAACTCATTTGCTTGTGGGGATACATACATAACGCCAAGTGGAGTTTCAGGCTCCTGACAGATACCTGAATGAGGTAAGTACTAAATTGCTTCACCTCCTGGTTCCTCATTTTGTCTCCTGTGTGTCTTAAGTTTTTATTTTTCTACTGCTATGCTCTCTCCATGGTCTAGAAAATGTATACTAATTTCTAACATCGTGACTATAAGTAATGATAATATCTATCATTAAAATTTGCATCATAGAACATGTAAACATATGAGGTGACAGGATATATTAATTGTGGAAATTTCTTTATACCATGAATGCGTATTAAGCCTCAATATGTACACTTTAAATATATTATAATCTTATATTCTTGTAAACCATTATTAGACCACTACTAAAATAAGAATAAAATATTATAAATTAAAAAAAATTTTATTTATAAAAAGGGAACACCGACAACATAGGGTAAGAGGCATACAACTCCATGCAATTCCCACCACCAGCTCTCTGTATCCCATCTCCTCCCCTATAGCTAAAAAAATAAAGAACGGCTTTCCTATTCTTTATCCCTCTGGGAGGATGGACCCAGGGTCATTAAGGGGTGCAGAAGGTGGAAGGTCTGGCTTCTGTAATTGCTTCCCTGCTGAAACATGGGCATTGGCAGGTCGATCCATACTCTCTCTCTCTCTTTCCTTAGTGGGGTGGGGCTCTGGGGAAGTGGGGCTCCAGGACACATTGGTGAGGTGGTCTGCCCAGGGAAGTCCGGTTGGCATCATGTTAGCATCTAGAACCTGGTGTCTGAAAGAAGAGTTAATATATAATGTCAAACAAATTGTTGACTAATCATGAACCTAAAGGCTGGAATAGTGCAGTCGAAGATTTGGAGGATCTCTGTTTTGTAGATAGTTAGTAATCCTATTTTAGTTATAGTCCAAAGAGCCCATGACTATACTAGTTTTTTTTTTTTTCCTGAGCCTGACATCTGATATGCAGGTGGATTCAAGTTATTGTCAGGGGAGATGATGTCATGTCTGGCAGAAGGATCAGAAAGCTTGATCAGGGAAAAGAGTAGCTCCCAAATATGGGAAAGGTGGTATAAATATTGTTGACTGTAGACCCCATCAATTTGATATGATCTGGGGCCCATATTCAGCTTAGGAGTCTATGTGACCTCTGCATCCCTGTAGATCTGACCTCACATTCTGTGGTCATGAGTAGGAATGTTCGAAGCTGCCCCAATTTCAGGACTTAATTCCTCAGGTAGAAGATAGTATGTTGTCTAGCCTCCTTTCGGAGGATGGAACATTCTCTATGTTGTTGATCCAAGTTGAGGGCAAGGTCCTATGGGGGCCCATGGGAGGGTCTATTGTGTTGTTCCTGATAGTGATGACCAGTAACAATGGAGAGAGGGATTTATTCGAGGTCTAGGGCCATCATGTCTGTTTGGGAATAGGGCCCCAGCTGATGGGGTGGCCTGATAGTGACTAAAGAGTCATTGTTAAAGTATGCCAGTCTTTGCCCTTATTCAGCTTTTGCAGTCTTTGTTTTGATGAGGTTAGCTTTGGACTGAGTGAGAGAACTCTAATAGGAAGTAGGTGAGGAGGGTATCTAAGTCTAAGTAGACACTATTTCATCATGAACTTTACGGTTTCTTTTTCAGTCTTTCTACATTCTTGCTGCATATACTGACCCACTGCAGACTATTGTGTACTTTTGCTTTCAGGTATATATTTTGCCCTAATTTTTTGATACATGTACATATGCCCTATCTTATGGGTCCTGGTCTATATCTAGGTTTTGGGACTTTGTTAGGAAGTGAACCACCTGGAATGGAATTAGAGAATCCTATGAGAAAGGAAGGTCTCACCCAAGTAATGAGGCTGAAGGGTTGACATTCCATGCCTGACATCTCTGACACAGTCTGAAGTGAAGCATGCCGAGGTGGTACTCATTGTGTTAATTAGGTTGGGATCGGCAGATGCAGTGTCAGTTATGAATTGAGAGAAGCTTGCAGGAAAGTGAGCCCCACCATAGAGGATCCAGGACTGGGGGAAATGTAGGCTCTATAGAGGAAGCGGGAGGTTCCTGATGTCTTAGGGTTTAAGACGGCGATAGACAGTTACTGCTATAATCAAATTATTTGGCAATTGGGTTAACTTTGAAAATCCCATTGTTAGGATTTTTCTGTATCATACATGACATCACCATAATTTGTCCTTTGACATTATTTGTATGTAGCTATGCCACCGGTTGCTTCTGTTCTCCCTGATCTAAGCTTTTAAGAGAGTCAACATATCAAAGACTCAGCCTATGGTCTGTGTATTAAAAATTTTGAGACATTCAATCAATTTTTCCTCTTTCATATTAATTAAATAGTGATTTATATGACTACAAGTTAATAGGAGTGTACATAAACACCATTCCCACTACCAGAAGACTGTGTCCCATCCCATCCTCCCCTAAAACCCCCACCCCCAAAACCATGAAGCTGAACATCCATCCTCACCTTCCACCCAGAGATTTTTAGTTTGGTGCCCTACTCCAAACTCAGTCAGATCCTGCTTTGAGTTTCCCTCTCTGTTCTTCTTTCTCGACTGACTCAGCTCACTTATAATTCCTTCTAGCTCCATCCAAGATGGGTCAGAGAAGGTGGGTTCATTGTTTTTGATAGCTGCATAGTATTCCATTGTGTATATATACCACAGCTTTCTCAGCCATTCATCTGTTGTTGGGCACCTGGGTTGCTTCCAGGTTTTAGCGATTATGAATTGTGCTGCTATGAACATTGGTGTACACATATTTTGATTGGGCATTATGGAGTCCTTGGGGTGTATGCCTAGGAGAGGGATTACTGGGTCATATGGAGGTCCATGTCCTGCCTTGTGAGAGTTCTCCAGACTGCTCTCCACAGAGATTGGACCAATTTACATTTCCACCAGCAGTGCGGAAGGCTTCCTTTGTTCACACATCCTCTCCAGCATTTGTTGCTGCTGTCCTTATTGATGTATGCCATTCTCACAGGGGTGAGGTGTTATCTCAGTGTTGTCTTTATTTGCATTTCTCTGACAATCAGCGACCTGGGGCAGTTTTTCATATGTCTGTTAGCCTTTTGGATCTCTTCTGTGGTGAATGTTCTGTTCATCTCCTCCCCCCATTTTTGCATGGGGTCATTTGCTTTTTTGGTGCTAAGTTTGCTGAGCTCTTTGTATATTTTGGTGATTAGTCTCTTGTCTGATCTTTGGCATGTGAAGATCTTCTCCCATTCTGTGAGGGGTCTCTCTGTTTGTGTGATGGTGTTTTTGGCTGTGCGGAAGCTTTCTAATTTGATTTAAAAAAATTTTTATCACTGAAGCTTGGGACCAGCACAATGAATCCACTGCTCCTAATGGGCTTTTCTTTTCTTTTTCTTTATTTATTTCTAATTTTATTAGAGAGTACTGAGAGAAATTGAGAAAGGATGGGGAGAGAGAGATAGACACCTACAGACTTTCCTCACCATTTGTGAAGTGTCCTCCCCGCAAATGGGAGTCGGGGCTTGAACCCTGGTCCTTGTACATTCTGTGTGCTTTGTTGGGTGCGCCATTTCCCAGCCCCGCTTAAAAAAAAGTATTTAGCAAGGGTATTATGAGTCCAAGGGAGATATTCTACTGAGTATGTATATTGAATTTAAATTTTATTAAATAATTTAGTTATTATTTAGAGCCGTTATTTTTCTAAACAACCTTCTGGGTAAGGAAAATAGTGCTATTCCTTTTTTCAGATTTATTTAAACTTGAATCATTTATTATATACCAGTGCTGCAAAACTGTTCATATCAGTTTCAGCTGGAAAATAGCACCATTACCCGAGTAATGGACAAATTACCTGCGTAAGGGACAGGGACAAATTACAGAAGTTGATGGATCCGATTAGTAGATTATGTTCTGGAAAAGTTGCAGTGGAATGTTCTGGAGAGCTTGTCTGGAGACAGGAGCCATCCTATGGAGGTTATAGGGATGCTCTTTATTGAGGAAGGTAGAATAGAACCAAGATGTCAGCGTAGGCCCTGATGATGATGATGAAAAGTGTTTTTTAATTTGGGAGGATATAAGGCCTTAGAAAGATAATTGGATGTTTGGTCTATAGGGATTACAGCTTGCCCTCGGAGCTCTTCTTTATCCCAGGAAAGTGGCAAAGGATTGAATACAACTTTCTTAGCTGATTAAGATGACTTATTTGTTAGAAGATAGTTTCTTTTTCTTTTTTTTTTTTTTCACGTGTTTGCAATTTTACTGCTTCTGGGCCAGATTTTATACACACACACACACACACACACACACACACACACACACACACACACACACACACGGGGGTGGGGGTGGGGTAGGGTGGAGAGTGCATGTGGCACTGGGGTTTGAACCTAGTGAATTCTCTTTCTGGTCCAGCAGCTGACATTTCTGGTGAGGAGATTATTCATGTACTCTTTTTTTTTTTTTTTTTGAGGGAGCATATGGGGTGTATATTTACAAACTCTGCCTCCCAGTCAGATAATATATATATTTTTTTACAAATTAAAAAATATTCTTTCTCTCTTTATTATTGATAGAGACAGAAATTGAGAAGAGCGGAGGGAGTAGAGAGGAGAGAGAAAGACAGACACCTGCAGCCCTGCTCCACCACTCATGAAGCTTTTGCAAGCTTCTACCTACAGACGGGGCCCAGGGACTTGAACCTGGGTCCTTGTGCATTGTAATGTGTGTGCTTGACCAGCTGTGCCACTGCCTGGCCCCAGGGGTATTATTATTATTATTTTAATAAAAAAGAAAATATATTGTGGGGCCAGGAGGAGACACAGCCTGTAGAGTGCGCATGTTACTGTGCTCAAGGACCTTGAAGCAGTGCTGAAGATATCTCTCTTTCTCAGTTTCTACTTCCCCTTCGTCTCTCAAGCCTATCAAAATAAAAATGACAAAGAGAAAAGAGGGTATTTTGCAATCAGATAGCAGTGGATGAGCTTTCTAGATATAACCTCTCTCACCAAACCCCATTTTCCTGGTCTGCACACGTACATGCAGCTCAAGGAACACAGGTAATTCATCTTCTCCGTAATAAGACCGTTCACTTTATGTGTCAGTATCTTTTGAGAACAGGTGTAGAAATGCAGCCTGAATTTGCTGGGCAAAGAGGTAAATTTATTGGTTCATGAAATTGGAAGGGCAGGAGTGTGACTGGGAATACCCAGAGCAGGTCCTGGACCACCTGCCTTCAGCTTTTGTCTTGTTTTTCTGTACTTGGTAATTTCATTCCCTTCTACTGAAAGGAAGTGAAAACCAGAAGTTCTGAACATCCCAGGTAGACAAATGCATGGGATGGACTCTGCTTTGGCCACGAGGCTATGAGGTTAGTTCTCAGTCAGGTTCCATTATGTCAAGGGGGAAGATGGTTGAGTTTTAATTACCAAAAGAAGACAATTGGTGACTTGTCAGTCCCCAGAAGTGACCTCTAGGGAGCTAATCTGTCTCCGTAGTCTGTGATTAATTACCAGTTTGTACCTAATTCTTCTAACTTCTTTTTTTTCTTTTTTTCTTTAAATTTCTTTATTGGGGAATTAATATTTTACATTCAATAGTAAATACAATAGTTTGTACATGCATAACATTCCCCAGTTTCCCATATAACAATACAACCCCCACTAGGTCCTCTGTCATCCTTCTTGGATCTGTATTTTCCCACCCATCCACCCCAGAGTCTTACTTTGGTGCAATATGCCAATTGCAGTTCAGGTTCTACTTGTGTTTTCTCTTCTGATCTTGTTTTTCAACTTCTGCCTGAGAGTGAGATCATCCCATATTCATCCTTCTGTTTCTGACTTATTTCATTTAACATGAATTTTTCAAGGTCCATCCAAGATTGGCTGAAAACGGTGAAGTCACCATTTTTGATAGCTGAGTAGTACTCATATATATATCACAACTTGCTCAGCCACTCATCTGTTGTTGGTCACCTGGGTTGCTTCCAGGTTTTGGCTATTACAAATTGTGCTGCCAAGAACATATGTGTACACAGATCTTTTTGGATGGGTGTGTTGGGTCTTCTAACTTCTTATTCTCTTATGTTTCTATTAGAAATGAGTTTTACTTGGAAGATTATCTTTGTGTACTTGTTGGAGTCAGTATAAAGTTCTTACTCTATACCTGGTTTGGGAATGAATTTAGAGATTAAAAAAATTAGTCGCACAAAGTCTCTAGCTTTAAGGAACACACGCATGTATATTCACTTATCACTGAGAAAGTGCAGACATTATACCATCATTGCTATGAGGCTCTGATGAATAGTTTTACTCTTAGCTGTGTAATTAAATCCCTGGAATTTGCTAGAATTTCTTCAGTGTTTCTCTTTTTTAAAAAAATGTTTTTATCTATAATTAGAGACAGAGAGAAGTTGAGAGGAGAGGTGGGGGGATAGATAGAGACAGAGAAACATCTGCATCTCTGCTTTGCCACTCGTGAAACTTTCCTCCTGCAGGTGGGGACCAGGGGCTTGAACTTGGGTCCTTGTGCACTGTAATGTGTGCACATAACCAGGTGCACCACTGCCTGGTCTCCTGTTTGTGTTTCTCTATCTCATATTCTGTAGATAGATTAGACAACTGAGCACAGTGCTGTGGAAAACTGATTGGCTGAATTTTCTACTTCCTCCACAGCCTTAAGAAGCTATATGGATAGTCGGTGGGTTAGTTGCCCTGGAAACTTGCATGTATTTTGTCAGACATTTAGAAAAATGTGATCTTTAGTTAACCTTAAAAGTAACAGACTCACAACAAAGATTTCATAACAACTCAGAAGGAGAAGCAGATCATCTGGGAACTTTAAATCTGAGGTGATGCTGGTGAATTCACTAAACTCGTAAACATGAGATTTCAAAAGGCCAGTTGTACAAACTGCCAATAGCAGAGTAGTTGATAAGTGCATTTTATTTTAATTTCCATATCTAAATGGGCTGAAGGAAATGATAAAAGATGGTTTAAAAGGTGAGGTGAGGGGCTGGGTGGTGGCGCACCTGGCAGAGCATATGCGTTACAATGCTCAAGGGCCTGGTTCAAGCTCCTGGTCCCCATCTGTAGGGGAAAACTTTATGAGTGCTAAAGCAGTGTTGCAGTCTCTCTCTCTCTCTCTTCCTTCTCTGTCACCCTTTCCCTCTTGATTTCTGGCTCTCTATCTCATAAATAAATAAAGATTAAAAAGGTGTGGTTAGGGGAGTCGGGCGGTAGTGCAGCAGGTTAAGCGCACGTGGCACAAAGCACAAGGACCGGCTTAAGGATCGCGGTTCGAGCCCCCGGCTCCCCACCTGCAGGGGAGTCGCTTCACAGGCGGTGAAGCAGGTCTGCAGGTGTCTGTCTTTCTCTCCCCCGCTCTGTCTTCCACTCCTCTCTCCATTTCTCTCTGTCCTAACAACGATGACATCAATAACTACAATAACAATAACAAAACAAGGGCAGCAAAAGGGAAACTAAATAAATATAAAGAAAAAAAAAGGTGTGGTTAGACTAATATCTTCTTTTTAAAAAAGTCATTTATATTATTATGAAAGAGAAAAAGGAACAGAAGACCAGAATACTATTTAGCTGTGATATAAGATAGTACCAGTGATTGAGCCTGTGACTTTGGGGTGTCAGACATGCAAGTTGTGTTGTAATAGCTTACACTATCTTTCTAACCCAACTCAACATCTTTTCAAGTACACGTTAGATAACATAGTTACAAATGGAATCTAGTCTTAAAGAATCATCGGTCACATATTTTGAGCTGTCTTCTTTGCCAGTTTTGGGAGCTCATTTAATTAACTTTCTCCAAACTACTTTATTCTTTTTAAAGATAAAATAATCACTTTCCCCCACATATGAGTTGTCATTTTCAGTTGTGAAACTGGGTGGAAGAAACATATTTTCCAGCTTTATGGGGCTATAATTGACATACAATTCTTATTTTTCTGGTGTGTAATGTAAAGGCTTGACATGTATCTATTGCACAATGATCACCATAAAAAGGTTATTTAATATATGCATCAGATGACATAGTTACAATTGTGTGTGTGTGTGTGTGTGTGTGTGTTTAGTGAGATATTTTAAAATACATTCTCTTGGTGACTCTCAAATACACAACATGCTATGTATACTTAACCTCCACTGTGCTCTATATTCCATTCCCAGCACTTATTTTCATGACTGGAGTTCTGCACCTGTTGACTGCCTTCATTCATTTTCCCTCCCTTGTCTAACATCTGGCAATTCCCACTGACTCTGCTTTTATTATCTTTATTTCTTTATTGGATAGAGACAGCCAGAAATTGAGAGGAAGGGAGAGACAGAGAGGGAGAGAGACAGACACACCCGCATCCCTGGGCTGTACCAGTTATGAAGCTTTCTCTCTGCATGTGGGGATTGGGGGACTTGAACCCAGCTTCTTGCACTCTGTAACATGCGCTCAACCAGGTATGCCACCACTTGCCGCCCCTTGACACTATTATTATTATTTTAATTTTTATTTATAAAAAGGAAACACTGACAAAAATCATGGGATAAGAGGGGTACAACTCCACACAATTCCCACCACCAGAACAACGTATCCCATCCCCTCCCCTGACAGCTTTCCTATTCTTTATCCCTCTGGGAGCATGGACCCAGGGTCATTGTGGGATGCAGAAGATAGAAGGTCTGGCTTCTGTAATTGCTTCCCTGCTGAACATGGACGTTGACAGGTCGATCCATACTCCCAGCCTGTGTCTTTCTTTCCCTAGTGGGGCAAGGCTCTGGGGAAGCGGAGCTCCAGGACACGTTGGTGGGGTTGTCTGCCCAGGGAAGTCTGGTTAACATCACGTTAACATCACAGAATCACACGTTAACATCATGTTAACATCTGGAATCTGGTGGCTAGAAAAAGAATTAACATATAGAGCCAAACAATTGTTGACTAATTATGAACCTAGAGGCTAGAATAGTTCAGATGAAGAGTTGGAGCAGGGGATGTCTCCGTTTTGTGGATAGTTAGTAGTCCTATTTTAGTTCTATTGCAAAGAGCCCATGACTATACTAGTTTCTTTTTGTCTTTTTTTTTTTTCCTGAGCCTGACATCTGATATGAGGTGGACCCAAGTTATTATTTACGGAGATGATGTCTTGGCTGGAAAAAGGGCCAGAGAGCTGGATCAGGGAAGAGAGTAGCTTTCCAAATGGGAAAGGTGTATAAATATTGTTGACTGTAAACCCCATCCTTGACATTATTTTTTGCCTTTTTTAGTTTTACTTATTTTTGGTGATGTAATAATGGTTTAGAGGATTATAATATTACAGGGGTATAGTTCCACACTGTGTCACCTGTGAACTGTCCCCTTGCCTCCTCCCATGGTTCTTACAAAGTATTAGAGATTGGTCCTTTTTTTCCTTTTGTTCCAAGTTCATGTGTTTCAAATCCCTGTATGAATAAAATCATCCAGTAATTATGACATTGTTTATCTTTCTTCCTTAGATTTTGCATATAAATGAGATTATATAGTATCTGTCTGATTTGTCTAGTTTAGCTTAATGTCAAGTTCCATTCCTGTCATCATAAATAAAGCGATTTCCTTTTTATTTTTGATTGAACAATATTACATGTAAATGTATGTACACACACATACACACACGCACACACACACACACACACATATATATATATTTGTATACATAACCATATATATCCCACTGATTTCTTTCTAAGTCTTGGCTATAGTAATTAAAGATTGTGATGATGGATATGGAAATATAGATATTATTTTGAAAGACTGATTTTATTTTCTCAGATATTTACCTAGAAGTAGAACTGATGGGTCACATGGTAGTTCTATTTAAAAAAAGTATGTGTATGTGGGGGGGGGGGTGGTAGGAAGTAGCTCATTAGTAGAGCATGACCTTTACAACTTCAACGATGTGGGCTGTAGTCCTTGGTCACCATGTGGGAGTATCATGCAAAGGAAACTTGACATGTGGTAGGGTGATGTTTTGATGCTTTCTTTCTCTTTCTCTATCTTTCCTCCCCTCTCTGTCTCTCTGTCTATCCCTCTCTGTCTCTCAACCTCTACAGATAGTTTTCTGGGGGAGTCAGGCAGTAGCGCAGCGGGTTAAGTGCAGGTGGCGCAAAGCACAAGGACTGGCATAAGGATCCCGGTTCGAACCCCGGCTTCCCACCTGCAGGGGAGTCGCTTCACAGGCGGTGAAGCAGATCTGCAGGTGTCTGTCTTTCTCTCCCCCTCTCTCTGTCTTCCCCTCTTCTCTCCATTTCTCTCTGTTCTATCCAACAACAATGACATCAATAACAACAATAAGATAAAAACAAGGGCCACAAAGGGAATAAATAAATATTAAAAAAAAAGAGTTTTCTGGGAGTAGTAGAAACATGCAGATGGGAAAGCTTAGTGGGAAAGAGAGAAAACAGGATTGCTCTGTTCTTTGCTATTGGGTTTTGTGTTTTCCTTATATATTTCCAGTATAAACCTCAATTTGATATACAACTTACAACCATTTCTCTCATAGTTGAGTAGTATTCCACTTCTTCTTCTTCTAGCGTTTGCCCTTCTTCTGTAGCCAGTCAACAGCGTCAGGTTGAGCCTGATGTCAAGTTTCGAGACCTCCTTTGAATCTGAGAGGGGGCTGTCGTTGACTATGTGGGTCATAGTCTGTCTGGAGCCGCAGGGGCAGTTCGGGTCGTCTCTGGCTCCCCGGCGATGGAACATAGCGGCGCACCGGCCTTGGCCTGTTCGATAGCGATTGAGGAGGGCCCAATCATAACGTGCCAGGTCAAAGCCGGGTTGACGCTCGCAGGGGTCTGTGATGAGGTGCTTGTTCTTGACCTCAGTTGACTGCCAACTCTGTTTCCAAGAGTCTGGAACAGAGAAGTTCAGTGTAGGCGTAGGGGACCAGATTGGGTGACGAGACGTCAAGCGTTGGACAGGGTGGGCGAAGGTATCCGCATATATATGGCAGGTCCGGTCGAGCGTAGACGTGGGAAATGAACTTAGATGATGCCGCATCCCGACGAACATCTGGCGGGGCGATGTTGCTAAGAACTGGCAGCCATAGAACCAGGGTGGAACGGATGGTTCCAGAAATGATCCTCATGGAGGAATATAATTTGGAGTCGACCAAGTGGACATGGGGGCTATGGAACCATCCTGGGGCACAGTATTCTGCAGTGGAATAGCATAATGCCAGAGATGATTCCACACAGTATTCCACAGTATTCCACTGTGTATATATAACACAACTTATTTAGCCACTCATTTGTTGCAACAACAGATGTTCAACAACAGATGAGTGGCTAAAGAAAATTTAAAAAAAAACTGTGATGTATACACACACACACACACACACAGCTCAGCTGTCAACAATGAAATTGTATTTTTTGTATCATCTTGAATGGAACTTGACATCATGTTAAGTGAGATACTCCAAAAAGAGAGGGGCAAATACTGAATGATCTCATTTATAAATGAGATTTAATAAATAGGGAGGGAAAACACAAGATGACATGTGGACTAGGTGTGATATAATGTGTCAAAGCAAAGGACTATGGGTAAGGAGGGGGAGGGAGTGGCAGAAATGAACTTTGGGGTTCTGGCACATAATGCAGTTATCTCATGTGTCAGTGATTGCACTGTACAACACTACCCCCCTCAATCAAAAGATAAAAACGGTCAGCTGTTCCTTTAGTCATTTCTCTGCAGCTCAGCATACGTACTCAGGAGGTAAAAAGCTTCCAAAGGGCTTATATGTAGGAGAAGATGAGATTGGATTCCTTATGCTCTCAGATCAGCTGGCCTGTTAAATAGGTTGCTTGTACTAAATCAAAAACTTGATTCAGATGCCTACAAATTCTGCACGGCTTTCTCATTTCCCCTTCTTACAGTATAACTTCTGTTTCATGGTAAATGAAATTTTGCTTTCAGCAATTTCAAAGAAACATCACCTTATCCGCATGATTTCAGGGATCAGAGAGGAGGCCAGATTAAATATTAACCTTCAGCTGTGCTGTTTATGCTGACACACAGGCAAATCCAGCTTTTCTGGGCTGCTGTTTGGCAGGGGTCCCCTTCCTTCAAGCTGTAGGCTAGAAATTATGACGTTTATGCAAAGTTAAGGTCTTTGTGTGAAATTAAGTGATAACATGAGAACTGGAAACTTCACCAGACCTTTTTTTTTTTTATTTCTGAGCAAAGAATACAAATCCCTTCAGTTATACACGTGGAAAGCTCTTTGCTCTTTTTCCTCCTCTTTCTTTTACCTTTCCATCACTCTGTCTTTGAGATGCTTTTGCTTTCTAGTGATGATAGTGAGAGGGGACCAGGTCTTCCTAACCGGAACTCCTACATCTCTGATTTGGGGATTTGGGTCTCTAAGATCTTTCTGTCACCGTTGTGAGTTGTTTCATCATTATGGGAAAAACTTTTCCCCCTCTGCTGTGCATGAGTTGTGGAGTTGTCACCTTGTGGAGCATATTCAGTACCTGTAGAGTATTGTGGGTTGTGGAAGATTTTGTTTTGGATACTGGGTGCAATATGTCAGCATCGACACAGAATTCACTGACAGGGTAAGACTTACCCATGTAAGTCATGTGAGGATCATGTTTAGACATTAAAGTATTTTTAAATTCTTCCACTGAAATCCAGAGTCATGGACATATATTTCCTTTTTTTGTTTTGTTTTTTGTTTTTTGTTTTTTGCCTCCAGTGTTATTGCTGGAGCTTGGTGCCTGCACCATGAACCCACTGCTCCTAGAGGCCATCCCCCCCCCCCCCACTTTTGTTGCCCTTCTTGTTGTAGCCTTGTTGTGATTGTTGTTGTTGATATCATTTGTTGTTGGATAGGACAGAGAGAAATGGAGAGAGGAGGGGGAGCCAGAGATGGGGAGAGAAAGAGAGACACATGCAGACCTGCTTCACCACTTGTGAAGTGACTCCCCTGCAGGTGGGGAGCCAGAGGCTCGAACCGGGATCCTTACGCAGGTCCCTGCGCTTTGTACCACGTGCGCTTAACTCACTGTGCTACCGCCCGACCCGCCCCATATATTTCCTTTTAAAAGATAATGTTTTTTTTCTTTCTTTCAAGCTGGATCTGAAAATAGTTCAAAGTGTACAGCATATCGTTGTAATTTATTCTAAGTTAGCATTATCTTTAATCACTGGCCAGAGTAATGATTGTTAATCACTATGGTCAGATTTTGGCACAAATTCTTGACTTTTCAGTATCTCACTTGCCCTTCTAGGAAGGTTTTTATGTAATATGAAATATTTTATTTTATAAAAAAAGGTCTATCTTTCCGCAGCAGAAGAATGAGGTACTAGAAATTAAGTTTAATGAATTGAAAGCCTTGTCAGTGGCATAATCCAATTGTTAAGTATTCCAGACTTGAAGTCAGAAATGGCAAACCGATTTCATAGTCACCAACTCAATTTTATAAGAACAGGTTCTTGGTTCTGGTTTAGATTGCTTTCATG
Source organism: Erinaceus europaeus (assembly GCF_950295315.1). Classification (NCBI taxonomy): domain Eukaryota; kingdom Metazoa; phylum Chordata; class Mammalia; order Eulipotyphla; family Erinaceidae; genus Erinaceus; species Erinaceus europaeus. Next base: position 9,050,983 of record NC_080179.1, on the reverse strand, counting down.
TTTAGAGAAATAAACGGAAATGAGAGTCCATAAAGTGTTTAGCATTTAAAGAAGTTTGTTGTTGGTGGTGATGGTGGTACTAGGGTTTACCACACTGAGCTGATTTTTTCAAATAAGAGAGATGGACAAACAGAAGGACACCATGGCATCAAGACCTCCTACAGTGTGGCAGAGACTAGGCTTACGCTTGGCTGTGAGCATGATGAAGCAGGCATACTCTCCAGCTGAGCTATTTTGCTAACCTGCATTTAAAAATTGTCTTCTGTCTCCTATTTAAAGATTCTTTTTCTGGAAGGGTCAGATTTTTTTTTCTGGGGCTGTTTTATGCCTAATCAAAAATGCGCGAATCCTGACCGAGTTTACCACCGAAACACCCTGCGATGTCTATGATAAGCAGTCTCTCCCTATTTATGCTTTGTCTCCACTCCTGCTTCCCTTCTCACCTTTTATATTTCTCCTTGACCCTGAATTCTTATCTGTTGGAATTGCTAGAACCCCTGCTGTTAAGTCTCAGCTAGAGATTCCGTTTCCTGTGGAGGGCAGGAAATGTTGCTGCTGCTTCCTGATTGAAAAGAGGTGCCGAGTCCCACTGAGCGGCTGCAATAAGCAACAAAAGTGGGTATGTTAAGGCACTGATCTCAACCTTAGAATTTGTCTTCCTTGTCAGCTGTGAGAAAAGAATGGCTTGGTGGACAGGCATGGTCACTGGTCAAGTGTGGATGAGCCCACTGTGGAATGTCATGGCCAAGTTGGATGGGCGCCACTGACTGCTGAGACTATGACACTCAGTCATCATGATTTCTGTGGGTAGTAAGTACAGCTACACTGCACTTGTGGCCTTTAAATGGAGTTGTTTTTGTTACGACTGTTACTGTTCAAGAATTGCATTTTTCAATTAATGGAAGTACTTTAGGTACATTATCTATAATAATAATTTTTAATGATAACAACGAATATGGAAATTAGGCCAGAGCATAAAATTAAAGATATTTGAATAATTATAGTGCAATCAAGTCAAAATTACTGATGTCTTTATTTGATGCTGGATTATGTGGAAAACAGCACAAGAGCATACGTGCTTTGGAAGTTGAAAATGCATCAGATTCTGACAGCACAGCTGCATAAATTACCAAGTGTTTTTTTCCCTTTACACAACTTCAAGAAGATACAAGTTGTGAGAATAAGTTTTGAACTCAATTGGTATGAGTTAAGCAGTGTTGTAAGTCTCTTGTTTTTGTATTAGTGATTTAAGAGTTCTCCCAAGGTCATAGGTATGAGTTGACTTTATATCTGTCACTATCTCTATATTTATATCCATATATCTATTTATGCCCCTACTTATTTCCCCTATGGCCCCTGCATTCATTTCTTTGCTAAGTCACACCTTCACCTATTACTGCTTCCAAGTGTCCTCCTCACCCTTATTTATTTTTTTTCCTCTTCTCTCTCAAATAAGAGAAATAGTGCCTGACTTCCTCTGGTATTTTCCAGATTGGCCTCCCTTTCAGTGATGATACAAAAACAAGATTCATGGTGAAGGTGCTTTGGGTCCTGGTGGAATTAGGATTCAGAACACTCTGGTCATCTTCCCTTATCATTTTCCTCTCTGAGAGTAAGGACCAAAATTCTTTTTTGGTGTGCAGAAGGTGGGAGTTCTGACTTCTATAATTGCTTCTCATGCTGAACATGGGCCCTGGCAGGTTGACCCATACCACCAGTCTGTTTCTGTCTTTCACTAGTGGGGTAGGACTCTGGAGAGGTGAAGTTCCAGGACACATTGCTGAGATTGTCTGCCCAGGGAAGTTAGGCTGTTGTCATGGTAGCATCAGCAACTTGGTGGCTGAAAGACTAAGATATATAGCTAGACAAAATATTTAATAAACAGGAAACAAAATGTCTAATAAACAGAGACCTTAGTGTGGAAAGAAGCTGGGAAGTCCATTTTAGGTATGTTCCAAGGGGGCCATGACTTTAGCAATCTTTGTTTGAGCTTGATAGCTAACATGGGGGTGAACTAAAAATACTGCCTAGAAAAATGGTGTCAGAATTGAGAATAGGTCTAGAAAGCTGGATTAGAGCAAAGAGTAGCTCCCAAATTTGAAGAAAATATTTACATACAATTAACTGTTTACCACATCAGTCAGGGCCCATGTATATTCATGTTTAACATAGGAGCCAATATGATCTTTGGGTCCTGCCAGTCTAATCACAGTCCATGGTCAGATCTGGAACATTCTAGCCTATACTCATTTCAGGATCCTCAAGTGGCATGGTAGGATGACCCAGTCTCCTTTCAGAAAGTGGGGCAATCCTTACCATTACTAGTTTATAGTGAGGCTAAGGTCCTGGGGAGGCACACAAAAGTCATATGATGACGTTCCTGATGGAATTGAACAATGATGGTAGAGAGAGTAACCTGTTAGAGGTCTAGGCCCATAGTGTGTGTGTGTGTGTGTGTGTGTGTGTGTGTGTGTGTGTGTGTGTGTATATATATATGAATCCAAAGATTTCCAGATTAGGACCCCAGATAATGAACTGGCCTGGCATCAGCCAACATGGCCATCTAGAAGTGAGCCACTTTTTTGCCTTTTACCAGCTTTTGCATTCCCTTCTTTGTCTGATGAGCTTAGAATTTCTCCCATTTGTTAAAGCATTGAATGCCATTTGTTGTATTCAAGCTGATACTAGGTTTGCGGGGCACACGTGTTTCCTGAAGAGATATAATAGATGGATCTTGTTATTTAGTCTTTTTAGCTACTCTGAGACTTTTGACAGGTGAATTTAGGCCATTCATATTTAGTGTGGCTATTGATATATGTAGTTTACTTACATCCATTCTGTTTTTTGTTTGCAGGTTGTTTTAAATTGTTGATTCTTTTCCCATTTGCTTCTGCCTGTCATTTTGTGTGCATGGGTTTCTATGATGATTTCCTCACTGATTTTTCCTTGTACTTTCTGTAAATCTCTGTTCCTTCTTTCATACTGTGGTTACTATAAGTGTGATCACTAATACATTTTTGTCTAAGAAAGAAGTCGTCTTTAAGTTTGTCTTAATGAACTAACATTTGATAGTACAGTTCTGTCCATTAATTTTCTCCCCTTTCCTATCTTACTGTTCTCTCCTATTTCTGTTATGTTCTTAGCTCTGTTCTACTGCTGTTCACCTCACTTAGCACATGTCATCCTCTGCTTCTTCTGTTCTTGTGGGACTCCTTTCAAGGTAGGATTGATGGAGGTAAATTTCTTTAGCTTTTGTATATTTGAGAAGACCTTAATCTCTCCCTCATATTTGAAGGATAATTTTGCAGGACAGAGTATCCTTGATGGGCAGTTCTTATCTTTTAGTACTTTGAATATATTCTTCTTCTCTCTCCTTGCTACTAGGGTTTGTGAAGAGAAGCCGGATGCAAGTGTGTGCTTGCACTTTCTCTTTCAATTAATCTGATCTGCCACTTACTGGTGTCATTGTCCATGAATTCTCTCTGCCATTTGAAAGGAACCTGTATCTGGTTTTGACATGTACTTTCTCTTGACTCCTGGTTTCTACTAACTCTTTTGGTGACACAGCTGATGATACGTCCAAGCCTTCCAGTAACACTGTTTCTGGCTCTAGATGCAATAACTCCTCTGAAAAATGGGAAAGGTGATAGCAAACAAGGAAATAAGTATTTATGTTTTACAATGACAAGGGACTGAATTACATTTTTTAAATTTATTTTATTTAATAGAGATGGAAAGAAATTGAGAAGGAAGGGGAAGATAGAAAGGGAGAAAGACAGATACCTGCAGTCCTGCTTCACCACTTTTTTTTTTCTTGCCTCCAGTGTCATTGTTGGGACTTGGTGCCTGCACTGTGAATCCACTGCTCCTGGAAGACATTTCCCCCATTTTGTTGCCCTTGTTGTAGTTGTTATTGTTATTATTGCTGTTGTTGGATAGGAAAGAGAGAAATTGAGACAGGAGGGGAAGACAGTGAGGGGGAGAGAAAGACACCTGCAGACCTGCTTCACCACTTGTGATGTGAACCCCCTGCATGTGGGGAGCCCATGCTCCAACCGAGATCCCTACGCCGGTCCTTGTGCTTTGTGCCACCTGCGCTTAACCCGCTGTGCTACTGCCTAGCCCCCACTTCACCACTTGTGAAACTTCCTCTCTACAGGTGGGGACTGGAGGCTTGAACCTGGGTCCTAGCACACTTGAAGATGTGTGATTAACCAGGTATGCCACTACCCAGCCCCAGGACTGATTTTTTAAAAAATGTTATTTTTTTATTGAGGTGTTTAATGCTTTACAATGCAATCAGTGCACAGGAGTATAATTTAATGACGCACCAGACCACCAAGGTTCTCCTCCATAACTCCCTCCCCTACTTTCCCAGAGGTCCTTGCTTTGATACTATACATCATGCCCAGTTTCTGTGTCACTTTGTTTTCTCCCTGCCTCTCCCTTTTTATTAGGTCGCACTTACAAGTGAGATTGTTTGGTATTTTTCCTTATCTATTTATTTTATTTGCTTCCAGGGTTATTGCTTGGGCTCTGTGACTGCACTAGGAATCCACTTTTTTTTTATTATCTTTATTTATTTATTGGACAGAGAGAAATCAAGAGGGAAGGTGCTATAGAGAAGGAGAGAGACAGAGAGACACCTGCAGCTCTGCTTCACCACTCATAAAGCTTTCGTCTTGCAGTTGGGGGCCGGGGGCTGAAAGCGGTCCTTGAGCATTGTAACATGTGTGCTCAACCAGGTATTTCACCACCCAGCCTCATGAATGGGGCTATGCACACGCTTGATTTCACTAATCCCTGTCACTTTTTATTCATCTAGAGAGAGAGACAGATAGATGGAGGGAGAGAGAAAAAGTGACACCCTAGCACCAGTATTGGCTCTGGGAGAGTGGCACTGGTACGCGGTCCCAGAACTGGGCGGAGTTCATGACAGGGCATGGCACCCTTCACTCAGTGAGCTACTGTGCTGGCCCCAAAGGGTGTTGTTTTAAGTTGTTAAATTTGTGGTTGTTTGCTAGGACAACGATAGAAACTAATAAATACAGTGATACACTGTAAAGTGCACAAACCCTAAATGTGCATAATGATGACGTTTTTCCAGTTGTCCTTCCAAGACTCACAATGAGCTATAAACTATTTTCAGATCCTCAGAAAGCTCCCTCAGCCTCCCTCCCTGCTAATATTCTCTTGTGTGCCCTCGCAGTAATCACTATTCAGGCTCTGTTATCATGGGTTTGTTTTGCCTGTTTCTGAACTTCATCTAAAGTAATCACATGTGGACTCTTGTGTTGTTAAAATTTCGGAGGCTCTTGCCGGGCCGGCTAGCTTCACGGTGGTGAACAGAGACGCGGAGACAACGGCTGGGCAGGGCAGCTGTATTTCTTTATTCAGGAACAACGATTCACAAACTAAGACAAACTAATCACCAAACAGAACTCTGCTGTCTCTTTGCGGCGGCGCAAGCACTCTCTCTTTTACTCTGGAACTCAGGAACCCTCTCCCTTACTCTCGAACTCAGAAACTCTCGCACTCTCGCACTCTCGAACTCTCGAACTCCGGAACTCAGGAACTCTGTCACTCGGGGAACTCAGGAACTCTCGGACTCAGGAACCCTCTCCCAGGGTCCCTTGGGGCGGGGCCAAGCAGGCCCGCGAAATTAACAGGACTCATCCAATTCTCTTGGAGGGGGAGGGCTAGAACAAGCCAATGTAAAGCATACGACAATTCCCCCTTTTCTTTTTAACTAAATGACTATAGTATCAAGGGTGTGGGGTGAACAGAAACATATATAACCAAAACCAGCATGTTGCCAAGGGAAGGCCTGAGGGGGCCATATCTGAAAAAAAAAACATTTCTTGCCTCTGGGGGGCTACTTGCCTCGACGGGCATTTGCATGGGGGCGGGGAACGGCCTAGAGTCCCAAAGGCAGCTGGCTGCAATTTACTTACTATGAAACAAAACTTGTTATTAGCATATCTACTGCACGATCCAACGTTTCTAATAGAGAAGGAATTTGAGACTTTTACATATCAACAACGTCTTTTAACCTTTTGTTACACCCATTCAAGATGGAGACACACCCTAGGTGTGGGCCGGAGAGGAAACCTCAGGCATGAGAATAATTAGCATAGCCATTGTGCGATCTACCATTTCTAATAGAGAAGGTAGTGTTTTACATATCAAAAAGTCTATTTAACCTTTTGTTTAGACCAACTTAGTTAAAATATATTGATTGTTAACTAATTTTTACCTCAGACTTTAAATGTAAGTTAATTTTTATATTTATGAGAATTACGTTAAAAACCTTTTTTATTTAACTTTGACTAGTAAGAATTTAGCCTTAAAGCTACTGTTTACCAAACTTTAAACATACACATAAACATGGTCATTAATATACAAGGAGAGAAACCTTTGTTACGAAGACATGTCATTTTAAACACGAATTTAAATCTATATTGTCTTAATTGTTGGGGGGGGTTCACCATCCGGAGGTGGCTTCCCCCGCAGCTTCACTTTTAGGAATTGCAGGTTGCGATCTCTGCACAAATCTCTGCGTACTCCAGCTTGTCTGCCTTCAGACCGGACCGGCAGCTGGAGATCTCGTGTGCCCAGTTTCGGCAGGGAGCCCGGGGGTCTGGGAGGCCCGGGATGGTTCCAGAATTCATAGAAAGAGGGCAGGCAGGCCAGTTTTGCAGAAGGCGTGGGCCTAGGTGCCCAGGGGTGGCGGCCACGATAGGCCGCCGCGGCCCTGCTCCATGGCCCTGCCATGTCTGCTGCCCTGCTCGCAGTAGCCGAGCAGTGTGGAGGGATCACGCGTCCAGTGCCCTGCACCACGCGGTGGAGAGCCGGCTCCTGTGTGCTGGCCTCAGGCTCTTGCATGTTGGCCTCGGGCTCCAGCATGTTGGCCTCGGGCTCCAGCATGTTGGCATCGGGCTCTTGCATGGTGGCGTAGGCCTCCTGCGGGCTGTGGGGCTGCGGGGCTGCAGGCGCGGTGCGCGGGGTTGTCTGGGCGCAGCCGGCTGGCTGGCTGTTTGACCAGGTGGAAATGGCAGCTCCGCGCCTTGCCTCCCGCCTGCTGGCTCTTCCCGCTGGCTGTTCTGAGTTCGCCCGAGCGAGTGGAAACCACAGAGTGGTCCAGAGATAAATGTTCTAGAAACAGCAAAACAGTCTCGTGAAGAAAAGGCAGAGGCCTTTGGAGATCTCTTCACAAGCAGAAGAGAAGGCCATCGTGCATAGGTAGCCAAATTGTCTTTACTTATCTGAGAGATGCGCAGGTCAGGTCCACGTGGGCGCCATTTGTTGTTAAAATTTCGGAGGCTCTGGCCGTGCGGGTTAGCTTCACGGCGGGGAACAGAGACGCGGAGACAACAGCTGGGCAGGGAAGCTGTATTTCTTTATTCAGGAACAACGATTCATAAACTAAGACAAACTAATCACCAAACAGAACTCTGCTCTCTTTGTGGCGGCGCAAGCACTCTTTCTCTTACTCTGGAACTCAGGAACCCAGGAACTCTGTCTCTCTGGCACTCTCTCTTACTCTGTAACCCTGAAACTCTCGAACTCAGGAACTCAAGAACTCTCGGACTCAGGAACCCTCTCTTACTCTCGAACTCTGAAACTCTCACACTCTCGAACTCAGGAACCCTCTCCCCGGGTTTCTTGGGGCGGGGCCAAGCAGGCCCGCGAAATTAACAGGACTCATCTAATTCTCTTGGCGGGGGAGAACTAGAACCCAATGTAAAGCATACAACACTCTTGTGACTGGTTTGTTGTTCATCATGCCTAGAAGGTCTTTTATGTTGTCATACATAACAATAATTTATTCTTCTGTTATTGACATGTATCCGTAATGAAATTTTTTTTTTTTTTAAAAAAACTGCTACTCATTTTATGAATGTAGCACAATTTATTTGCTCATCCTACTCTAATTGGTTGTTTGGATTTCTTCTGGGTTTCGAACATTATGAGAAAAGCCTCAGTGAACAACATCTTTTTCTTGGCCATATGTAAGTCATTTCTTTTGGCCATATAGTAAAAAGAAAGAATGGAATTTCTGGGTTATGTGAGTATTTATTTATTTATTTATTATTATTTTAAATCAGAGCACTGCTCAGCTCTGGCTTATGGTGGTGCAGGGGGATTGAACCTGGGACTTCGGAGCATCAGGTATGAGAGTCTCTTTGCTTAACCTTGATGCTGTCTACCCTCACCTCATATTCTACTTTTCATCTGGATGCTAAGATTATCCTCCTAATTCCTTCCTGGTCATCATCACTCACTTTGTTTTGTTATAGAAATTATTTTTGGGTCTGGGCAGTAGTGCAGCGGGTTAAGCGCATGTGGCAAAGCACAAGGACCACCGTAAGGATCCGGGTTCCAGCTCCCAGTTACCCACCTGCAGGGGGGTCGCTTCACAAGCGGTGAAGCAGGTCTGCAGGTGTCTATCTTTCTCTCCCCCTGTCTTCCCCTCTTCTCTCCATCTCTCTCTGTCCTATCCAACAACGATGACATCAACAACAATTATAACTATAATATAACAAGGGCAACAAAAGGGAAAATAAATATTAAAAAAAAGTGATAGTGTGTCCTTTTGTCAAGATGGTTGAAATTGGGAGTCTGGTGGTAGTGCAGCAGGTTAAGTGCATGTGGCGCAAAGAGCAAGGAACAACATAAGGATCCCGGTTCAAGCCCCGGCTCCCCACCTGCAGGGGGGTCACTTCACAAGCGGTGAAGCAGGTTTGCAGGTGTCTTTCTCTCCCCGTCTTTCCCATCTCTCTCAATTTCTCTCTGTCCTATCCAGCAACAACAACAGCTATGACAACAATAATAATCACAATCACAATAAGGGCAACAAAACGGGAAAAAAAAGCCTCCAGGAGCAGTAGATTCATGCGCTGGCACGGAGCCCCGGCAATAATCCTGGGGGCAAAAAAATCATTTTCAGGCATTTTAGCGGGAAATTCTTTTGTTTTTTTTAGCCTATGCTTGTTTCTTTTATGATGTAGATAAATGTCGACTCTGACACTTTTCTGTTTTTTTTTTTTTTTTGGTTGGACAGAGGAAAGTAAACAACTTGATTGTGCTCAGAGCCCATCTCATGCCTCATTAGGTACTGTGGGCAACCAGACTGCAGCAGCAATAAAGCTTGCGCGAACATCTGATTTATTATCATGAGCAAGTTATAATCTTCAAGACACAAGTGGTGCCATATACATCATAAAAATGAAAGATATTTTCTTATATGCCATGAAGTAACCCATGCATGTAATTCCTTGAGGGGGGGGGGAAACAGTCACAGCAAATTGATCATTTTTTTAAAACCCCAATATGCGATTGTCTTTCGGAAATCAATGATTTGGTTGCTTTGGCAAAAATTAAAAGAAACAAAAATATCAGCTTCTACACCTTCAGAAAGCATGAAAGGTTAGATTCCCCAGCTTGAAATATATGATCTTTTTTTGTACCTTATTTGTACAGCGTAAGTATGAGGAAGACTGTACCTCTTGACTTTTTTCTTGGAGCAAAGTTCTTTGGAAATGTGTTTCCTGTAGTGATTTCACTCTTGCTGTGTCATCATCAAACATCCCCGTGGAAACAGAAGTGCTGGGTGGATAAAGTTCCTTTTGTAGACTTGCGCTTAAAAACAGGATGCAACTTGGAATTAGCAGGCGATATTTATTCGACAATATTTTTATCCTTTGCAAATTGCTTTTTTTTTTTTCCCCTCAGTAGGCATGGCTACAGAGCTCAGTCCCTTTTGAGCCTCTTCCCCTTTTATTATTAGGCAAGAAGGCCAGCCCAGAAGTTAATTTGTATGATTACTAAGTGTCAGAAAAGCTGGTTCAATTTCTCCTTTTCTACCCTATGGCCCAGAGTATAGGTCTTAACTTTAATTTTGATTTTGGTTACTTGTAATGGCTTTTCCAAAAAGCAGTGAAGAGAATTGTTCCTTGATGGCTTAGCAGACTAGTAGCATCACATCTAGAGCTGGGCATCAAAGGTCCTGAGTTCGAATTTGATTCTTCCCCTCTTGAAAAGTTGATTGAATGTTGGTTTTCAATAGTGTAAAAATTCAGGAGCATAGCCACACACACACACACACACACACACACACACACACACACACACACACACGTGTATATATATATGGTGATATATATAGCTCACCATACCACCATATTTTCTATGATATTGTACCAAATGGAGCCTTTTATCTATCTTCTCCTCTCCTCTCCTCTCCCTCTGATAACTACCATAGTTTTCACAGTGTCTAAGAGTCAGTTTAGTTATTCTTCTTCTTACTATTATTATTTTTCCTCCAGTTGCTAGGGCATGGAACCAGCATTATGAGTCCACTGCTTCCAGTGGATTTTTTAATTTTTAAAATTTTCATTTGATAGGACAGAGAGAAATTGAGAGGGGAGAGAAAGATAGAGTGGGGGAGAAAGATGGACACCTGCGGACCTGCTTCACCTCTTGTGAAGCGACCCCCCAGCAGGTGGGGAACTGGGGGCTCGAACTGGGATCCTTGTGCAGGTGCTTGGGCTTCCTACTATGTGTGCTTAACCTGCTGTGCCACCACCCGGCCTCCTTATTATTATTAAGTTCATTTGTTTTAGGAAACATGTTACTTCCAACAGTCTTCTTTCTTTCTCTCTCTCTTTTTCTTTATCAGGGGATTAATGGTTTACAGTTAACAATAAAATACAGTGGTTTGTACATGTCACTTTTTTCAGTTTTCCATATAATAATTCAGCCCCTTCTAGGTCCTCCTCTGCCATCCTGTTCCAGGACCCGAACCCTCCCCACCCCCACCCCAGAATCTTGTCTTTTACTTTGGTGCAATACTCCAACTCCAGTCCAAGTTCTGCTTTGTGTTTTCATATTTTTTCAGCTTCTTCTTTTTTATTATTAGTATTTACCAAGGGCTTAGAAAATGCAAAGTATGATTTTAGAAATACCGGCACTGGTGAGTAGAAAATGTTCTTTCTGTCTAAAGAACTTACAGTCAGCTTCTGGAGATGATTTATAGTTAAGGTTCAGTTCATACTGGCAGTAAATTAGCATCAGGCAGTTAGATCATTTGTAGTTTTAAAGCTAAGTTCTCTATTAATCTTTCCCTCTTTGTTATTATTATTACTATTATTGTTATTATCATTATTGTTTCAGATGAGAACCCAAAGTTTGGAGTGAAACATCTTATAATGAGAGCCCTCTAGATTAATAGGAGAGTTGGGTTTAGACTAGGTGCTTTGTGTCTGATACAGTTTTATTTATTTATTTTTTCTAACTTTTTATTAGATAGGACAGGGAGAAATTGAGAGGAATAGGGAAATAGAGGAGAGAAAGATAGACACCTGCAAACATGCTTTACTGCTTCTGAAGCAGACCCCTTGCAGGTGGGGAGTGGAGGCTCGAACCCAGGTCCTTTCTCTTGGTAGTATGTGTACTTAGTTTAGAGTGCCACCACCTGACCCCTGATTGAGGTGTTTTTTTTAACATTTATATAATTTTTATTTATAAAATGGAAATATTGACAAGACCATAGGATAAGAGGGGTACAACTCCACACTATTCCCACCACCAGAACTCCATATCCCATCCCCTCCCTTGATAGTTTTCCTATTCTTTATCCCTCTGGGAGTATGCATCCAAGGTCATTGTGGGATGCAGAAGGTGGAAGGTCTGGCTTCTGTAATTGCTTCCCCGCTGAACATGGGCATTGACAGGTCGATCCATACTCCCAGGCTGCCTCTCTCTTTTCCTAGTGGGGCGGGGCTCTGGGGAGGCAGGGCTCCAGGACATATTGATGGGGAAGGGTAGTCCTGTTGGCATCATGGTAGCATCTGAAACCTGGTGCCTGAAAAAGAGTTAAGATATAAAGCAGAACAAATTGTTGACTAATCATGAACCTAAAGGCAAGAATATTGCAGGTGAAGATTTGGGGTCTCCATTTCAGAAAAAGCTAGTAGGTCTATTTCAGGTATATTCTTTTTTTTTTTTTTTAATATTTTTATTTATTTATTTTCTCTTTTGTTGTCCTTGTTGTTTTTCATTGTTGTTGTAGTTATTATTGTTATTGATGTTGTCATTGTTAGATAGGACAGAGAGAAATGGAGAGAGGAGGGGAAGACAGAGAGGGGCAGAGAAAGATAGACACCTGCAGACCTGCTTCACCGCTTGTGAAGCGACTCCCCTGCAGGTGGGGAGCCGGGGGCTCGAACCTGGATCCTTATGCCGACCTTGTGCTTTGCGCCACCTGCGCTTAACCCGCTGAGCTACAGCCCGACTCCCCTTTCAGGTATATTCTAAGGGGCCCATGACTTTACTTTTTGCCTGAGCCTGACAGCTAACATGCAGAGGGGCCAAAGGTATTGTCTGGGGAGATGGTGTCATAGTTGGAAAAAGGACTAGAAAGCTGGGTCAGGGAAGAGAGTAGCTCCCAGTTATGGGGAAAGTATATAAATGTGAACTATAACCCCCCATTGATTTGATCTGGGGCCCATATTCAGCACAGAGTTCTGTGTGACCTCTGCATCCCTGTAGGTCTGAGCTCACGTTCTATGTTCACCACTAGGAACATTCCAGACTGCACTAATTTCAGGACCCATCTTCCTTGGGTGGAAGGTAGAGTATGCTTTCCAACCTCCCTTTGGAGAATGAAACATTCTCTACCACTGTTGATCCACATTGAGGGCAAGGTGCTATAGGGGCCCACAAAGGGGTCCATTATATTGGAGATGACCAGTGACAGTGGAGAGAGGGATCTATTCGAGGTCTAGGCCCATCATGACTGTGTGGGAATCCCAGGGCTCCCTGTCTAGGACCCCAGGTGATGAGGTGGCCTAGTAATGATTAAAGAGTCATCATTAAAGTAAGCTGGTCTTATTTAGCTTTTGTGATCCTTACTTTGTCTGACAATGTTGTGGGGTGATTGAGGGAAATGAAATAGGAAGTAGGTGAGGAACATATCTAGGTTTAAGTAGAACTATTTGATTCGGTACTTTATGGTGTCTTTTTAGGTCTTTGTACTTGCTTGCTGCATTTATTGACTCACTGTGGACTATTGCACACTTTTCCTTTAAGGTATATATTTTGCCCTAATTTATGGATCTATGTGTATATATGCCCATGGGCTCTGGTCTATATCTAAGTTTTGGGGCTTTGTTAGGAAGTGAACCACCTGAGATAGAATTAGACAATCCTATGAGCTAGGAAAAGTCTCACCAGAACAGTGAAACTGAAAGGTTGACAAGCCGCGTCTGAGGTCTCCGGACACGAGCCAAAGTGAAGCATGCCAAGGTGGTACTGGTTGCATTGATTAGGCTGGGATCAGCAGATGTAGTGTCACTTGTTATGAACTGAGAGAAGCATGCAGGAAAGTGAGCCCCACTCTAGAGGTTCCAGGACTGGGGGAAATTTGAGCTCTACAGAGGAAGTGGGAGGTTCCTGCTGTCTTAGGGTTTAAGAAGGCAATAGATAGTTATTGTTATAATCAAATTATTTGGCAATTGGGTTAAGTTTGAAAATCCCACTCTTAGGATTTGCTGTATCATACCAGTACACTGTTCAACTCTGGCTTGTAGTGGTGCTGGGGACTGAATTTGGGACATTTGATGCCTCAGGCATGAAGGTCTTTTTGTATAGTCCTTATATTATCTCCCCAGTTTAGTTGAGTGCTTTTCTAAATTACTCTACTGAGCTGCCACAAGAGTGGGGAGACTATCAGTGCGACATATTTCCAGAAGGAAAAAAGCCACTATGTTCTTAGAGAAAGTCATAGGAGAGGACATGTGAGCTGAGTTTAGAAGATGGACCGGATTTAGGTAGTTGGTGTAGAGATCAGCTTTCCAAGTTGCTCAGATACGATGGGCCTAGCAGATCAGGGGTTAGAAGATTAGAGTACAGGGAGGGGATGGCGCATCTGGCCCAGCGCACCTAGTACTAAGCGCAAAGACCCGGGAAAGGATCTGAGTTCCCGCTCCCATTCCTCACCGGCAGGGGGGTCACTTCATAAATGGGGAAGCAGGCTGCAGGTGTCTCTCTGTCTCTCTCCATCTCTATCTCCCCATCTCTCTCAGTTTCTCTTTGTCCTATCCAATAAAATAGAAAAAAAAAAAAAGGCCATCAGAAGCAGTGGATTGGCAGTGCCAGCATGGAGCCCCAGTGATAATCCTCGAGGCCAAAAAAAAAAAAAAAGAGTATGGGAGTATGGTGCATACCTTCTCCAGTTGGGAAGTGTTGGGAAAGAAAGCTTGGAAATGTATCTTAAGAGTGAAATCACAGTGGCATTTTTTGGGAACTATATTTTGTGGTGAAGCAGGATTGACTGCAGCCTGTGAGAAGCTAAATGATCACCAATAGAAACAGTACACTTATTAATGATAAGAGCACAATAGAAACAGTGGCGGGAAATGAAAAGAAAGATATTGCTATAAGAACTCTAGATTGGCAAGAAATTAATTACAACTTAGCTTGAAAGATGATAATGATGATTTAAGTAAGCCTCTTTGCAAAACTGTATGGAGAGTCCTTAAACAAACACACAAAAAAATGGAACTACCTTATGTCCCAGCAATATCACTCTTAGGCATTTATCCAAAGGACATTCAAACACTAATTCTAAGGGTGGACATTCCAAGGAATACTACTCTGCAGTCAAAAAGACGATGTTGTGTGTTTTGAGGTAAAATGGATGGAGCCAGAGGTGGTTACGTTTAGCAAAATAAGTAAAGAGATGATGGACTACTGGATGGCTTCACTCATATGTGGAATCTAGAGAGCTGATACACATGAACTTGCAGAAAAACAAAAGACAAAAAGCAAAAACAAACTGAAGCAAGTAAATTGTTTCAAAGACTTATAAGAACTCTGCTGGTGAGAGGGTGGGATACAGAATTTCGGTGGGTGGGTGTGGCCTATAACTATTCACTGTAATCTTACAATCTTGTAACCTACTATTAATCACAAATAAGAAAAAAGATGCAAGAGACTTAAAGTTGGAGCTTTGATGGGAAAGCAAACGAGAAATGAATCGCTGTGAGCAGCGAAAGAGGAGATAGAAGAAAACTGCTTTGAAGGGAAAGTGATCATTTTGTTGGTATTCAGGTGAGAGAGAACATCTAATTGGAAAACTTTAGAAGGCCTATAGATTGTCACATCATTTTAAGTAAAGAGATCATGAGCTAGACACGGATTTGAGAATTCTCTAAATCAGAGTGGTGGCTGGGGTATGCTACTTTGGAGTTCATATCTGAGAACTTGGGTATAGTGTGAGAAATTTGAAACTTACCTACCTCCAGGGGAAAAAGAACAGGATCGAGGAGACTGTCCATACAGGCAGTGTAGGCCTGAAGGAAACCTTGTTCTCCTGATAGAGGAAAATTCAGACAAATGTGAAATGGGATTGCATTTTCAAATAGTGTCAGACAGCTAATACAATAATAGAAGAGCCCCAATTACTGTTGTTGTGTTTAATGTTTTTGTTTGTTGAACTGCTATTAGGGACAAATGTAATAAGTCTTGTTGTCGAGTGGGTCCAGAAAAATCTATTAAGACTTATTTCTCAATTGTTTTGGAATATTTTGAAAGGAGGCACTTCTAGAGTTTGATTAGGTGTTTTTTTATATATACATATATCTCCTAAACAAAAAGAGACAAACCCAAGAACATAAAGCTTGATCAAATGAATATCAAGTAGTTGTATAAAAAGGATTTTATTGGTGAGAGCATTTCTTTTTCTTTTCTTTTCTCTTTCTTTTTTAACCAGAACACTGCTCAGCTCTGGTTTATGGTGGTGCAGGGGATTGAACCTGGGACTTTGGAGCCTCAGGTATGAGAATCTCTTGCATAACCATTATGCTATCTACCTCTGCCCAGAATATTCATTTTTCTTTTATTTATTTCACCTCATTTTTGGGTGGTGTTAAATGTGTGGTTTTATTTTTTAAAGTAGAAATCTTAATAAGAGTGTTAAGGAATTGGATGAATGTACTTTCATTTCTTCAGTTTTTTTTCAGAGGGGGAAAAATCCTCACAGATTTTGACATGTAGATAAAGAGATTGGTTTTTTTTTTTTTTTTTTTCCGAGAAGACTGATTTAGTAATTCTGATTTAGATGATTTGAAGCACAATATCTTAGTTTGCTAAACCAGTTTGAACAAAAAGGAAGTCTTCAAAAAAAAAAGGTTTAGTTTTTTTTTTAATTGGTGAAAGTAGAAAGTGGTGTGAATTACATTACAAATTTAGATGTGTGGAGAATTTAATAAGTTTAATAGGTTTACTGTGAACTCTTGACACTCTAAGTTAACATAATTTTCTTTTTTTATCTCTGTTATTAGAACATGCTTGAAATGTTTGAAATTAATATCTAAAACTTCTCTTGCTTAGGGTTCCTTATTGCTTTTTACATATCTTCACAGCTACTGTCAAATGATAGAAAAATATTTTATATATGAATTTTATTAGGCATCATAATATGAGTCAACAGAAATGAAGTTCACTTCTACAGCTTTAAAATAACTTTAAAACTGATAAAATGTTTGCCAAAACTGAAAAAAAAAAACTTGTCAAGATTTTTTTCTTCTTTTGCTTTCAGGAATATCACTGAAGCTCAGTGCCTACACAACAATCTCACTGTTCCTGGAGGCCAGTTTTTTCCTGTCTGTTTTTCCTTTATTTGGTAGGACCGAAAGAAATTGAGAAAGGAAGGGAGAGAGAGAGAGAGAGAGAGAGAGAGAGAGAGAGAGAGAGAGATAGAGATAGATATGCAGCCCTTGATTCACTGCTCATGAAGCTTCCCCCCATGCAGGTTGGCAGCAGGGACTTGAACCCTGATCCTAGCATGGCCACGTGTGCACATAACTGGGTGTGTCATTGCCAAGTCCCCTTTCAAAATTTTTAAATGTAATATCTAAGAAAGATTCTTAGCCCCAGAAATACATGCTAACTTTTGTTATATGTTCTTACTATACTAGTTTTTTTTTTTTTAAACAGTGTTGATTCTTTTGGGTGTTGAGTGAATATTATTAAGTACTTTGCATTTGAAGAATATAGTTTACGTAGTAGGTGAGGAGATCTACTACTGGTTTCCTACAAGTAACGGTAAAATTTCGCTTCACACCAATACATATTTTTTCCCCAGGATTTAAATTTACTATCTCAACATTAAATGCTTCTAAATCTTTTTATGTATGAAAAGAGAAAAAAAATCAAAAGATGGGACATTCAGAAAGGTCTGCATGTTGGACAGGGATTCTTCTGTTGACTTGTGGTTTACTAGGTGATGCTCGAACAGCAAATACAGAACAAGACTGAAACACAACCTTATCTCCCAAAATATATTTCCAATATGAAGAGGTCAGATCAGGTGAAGTTTCTTTGTGAATCCTGTTGGTAGCTAAAAGATTTTAGGTTCAATTGCATGCACATTGTGAGTAATAAATTCTGGGAATAATTAGAAAAAAAAATCAAAACAGCAAAAAAGGGAAGTTGAGCTAATGGCAGAGAAGGAACAGGAGTCTTAAAACAACTG
This sequence comes from Erinaceus europaeus, assembly GCF_950295315.1. NCBI lineage: Eukaryota > Metazoa > Chordata > Mammalia > Eulipotyphla > Erinaceidae > Erinaceus > Erinaceus europaeus. The sequence continues at coordinate 9,033,444 of NC_080179.1, read as the reverse complement.
AGAAAAATAATGAAACAGGTGGAAAAAAAAATCCTGCGTCTTGAAAGTTCCTTAGGAACTTCCAGGAGGAGAGAGAGGATTGATTTGTCGCAGTCTCAGTGAACTAGCCCTGAGGCATATGTACTTGGAGAGACAAAAACAAAGCTAGTAAAGACGTAGGAGATGATTTTAATCACATACTTGAATTATCTCTGTCATTTGGATGTAATCACAGAAAAATAAAAAAAAGGTGCTTGCAAGTTTTTATTTGCAATAAAGTCAACATGATTTATACGAATATATTTTTAAATTTTTTATTTATAAAAAGGAAACATTGACAAAACCATAGGTAGGATAAGAGGGGTACAACTTCACACAGTTCCTACCACCAGAACTCCGTATCCCATCCCCTCCCTTGATAGCTTTCCTATTCTTTATCTCTCTGGGAGTATGGACCCATGGTCGTTGTGGGATGCAGAGGTGGAAGGTCTGGCTTCTGTAATTGCTTCCCCACTGAACATGGGTGTTGCCAGGTCGATCCGCACTCACAGCCTGCCTCTCTCTTTCCCTAGTGGGGAAGGGCTCTGCGGAAGCGGGGCTCCAAGGCACATTGGTGGGGTCGGCTGTCCAGGGAAGTCTGGTCAGCATCCTGCTAGCATCTGGAACCTGGTGGCTGAAAAGGGAGTTAACATGCAAAGCCAAACAAATGTTAGAGAACAAGATAGAGAGGAAGATCCTGGAGATGTAATCAAGCAAGGAGATTGTGCTAATTTAAATAAATCAGATTCATTGCTAAAACCTTTTTGCTTTTGCTGTTTTCATAGACTTTAAAAATAATTCCATTCATTCCCACCACCAGAGTGGTGTGTTCCATCCACTCCACTGTAAGCTTCCCTATTCTTTATCGCTGTCTGGGAATATGGAACAAAATTCCTTATGGGGTGCAGAAGGTAGAAGGTGGAAGGTCTGGCTTCTGTAGTTGCTTCTCTGCTGGATATGATGTTGGCAGGTTGATTCTCCCCTCCTTCCCCCCCCCACCCCCGCCTGTTTCTATTGTTCCTTAGTAGGGTAGTGCAGTGGAGAGATGAGGTTCCAGGACACACTGGTGAGGCCGTTTGCCCAGGGGAAGTTGTAATGGCATCATAGTAACATCTGTAACTTAGTGTCTGAAAGGTGGTAAGATACAAAGCAGGACAAATTGAGTAAACAGGAGCCTAGAGGTAGGAGTAGAGCACATGACATTAAGGGTCTTCAGATGGGGAGAAGCTTGGGAGTCTGTTTTAAGTATGTTCCAAGGGGCCCATGAGTTTGATACATTTTTCCTGGGCCTGGTAGGTAACATGCAGGTGGACTAAAAGTGTTTCTGGGAAGATGGTTGAGAGTTGAGAATAGTGCCAGAAAGCTAGATTGGGGCAGGGAAGCTTCCAAACATGAGGGAAGTATATAAATACCATTAACTGTTCACCTCATCAACTTGACCCAGGGTCCAGATCTATTTATATTTAGCACAAAAGCCTCTGTAACCTCTGAGTCCCTGTCAGTCTGAGCTTGATATGTAAAAGTACTTTTAGGCAGTATTGCTTCCCTAGCCCTGTTCTCTTGAAGGTTTAGTTTACCGACTATAAATTAAGCCACAGGTTTTCTTTTCCCCAAGTCATCTATGAGAAATCACGTTTATTTCCAGGACAGTGGGTATGAATGTATATAAATGACTTAAAGTGTAAAGCTTGGGAACCTAGGAAAATAGCAGAGTTGTTATTTATGATGATCTCATGCCTATGGCTCTTAGTCTTCAGGTTCTAGCCTGGCATCACCATAAAACCAAGCTGAGAAATGCTCTTGTCAAACAAAAGCAAAACTGCGTATATTTAAAACAATTAAGCTGATTCCTGGTCACCACAAAATTAATACCATTTAGAAGCTGTCATCCATCTATCTATCTACCACTTATCTACTATCTATCTATCTCTATCTATCCATCCATCCCACTAAAACATTTTCACCATTGAAATCACCCAGTGCATTTATTTTAGGACTAGTCTATCTTGAGTGGCAGAGTAGGTTGACCCAGCCTCCCTTTGGAGAGTGGAACAGTCCCTGCCATTGCTACTTTACAGTGATGGCAAGGTCCTGGAGAGGCCCACAGGAGGGCTTATAATGATGTTCCTGGTGGAAGTGACCGGTGATGGTGGAGAGAGGGATCTATTAGAAGTCTAGGTCCATTATATCTGTGTGGACCAGTTTCTTGCCCTTATCCAGCTTTTGTAGTCCTTGCTTTATCTCACCAGGTTAGACTTTCTGCCAGTTGTTAAAGTGTTGAGTGTCATTTGTTGTACCCAAACTGGTATTAAGTTTATGGGGTCTGGTCTCAAGTTAGAAAGGAAATAGACTTAGGATTTTAGTGAGGCCTAAGTTAACCGTAAGTTTTACCATATTTACTTGTTTACGATGATTCTAGTAAAGGCTGACATAGAGACAATAATTGTCCTTTAGTTGATACTTATATACTTTTGCCAGTATATCTTTTGGCCAATTGTATACACTGTTTCTTCTAAAGATTTTCAAGGGGGTGACATTAATGCTGTTGCTGTCAGAAGAGATTTGTAGTATCTCTTAGTTTCTTTCTTTTATGTCCTTAGTTGAATAGATAGAGTGACAGAGGGAAGTGAGGTAGGGGTAGGAGAGGAGGGTGTCTGGGTCTAAGTAGTAAATATTTGATTAGACATTTTAAGGTGCCTTCTTTAGGTCTTTTTGCTTGCTTGAGAGCTTATTAGGTCTAAGTCTAATCATAGCAGTTGGATGGTTGACATCACAGGCTTGTCATCTCTGGATACAATGTGAAGCAAAAAGGCAGTGCAGCATAAAGTGGCCTGGTGTCAGTGGTTGTGTTACCTACTCCACTTCACAAGGTTGAATAGGGTATGCTGAACTCTTCTGGTGGTACGAGAGGGGTAGAATTCCTCCTGGGAATGTCTGTTTTGATCTACCAGAAGATAATGGATGTGCTTTCGATCGCTCCCCTATAGTAGACGGAAAGTTTTGCTTCCTTTCTGAAATTATAAGGGGGATGGTGTTTGTAAAGGCTGAGAGACTTGGTAATATTAAAAACTTCAGTTATAATTTCACTTTCACAACTTGTTCAGATCTAGCCAGACAACTTGCAAGAGAGAAAAATGTAGATACTGACTGTCAGGACTGTCTAGCAAACAGCATCAAGGGACTTCAGATGAGATTTGCCACAACAACTCAATTAATGCATCCCAAAGCAGAGCAGACCTAAAAAGACCTGGGCTAAAAGTTCAATGTCTAAAATTCACTGGTGGGTGAGTTTCCTAATTATTGTCACCCTTTTCCTCAGCATTCTGTTTTTATTTCACCTGACTTTGACACTTTTCTGTGCAAATATTTGTGTGTGTATTTCCTTCACTTTGTGAAAAAGTTTCATGAAGCTTAGTGTTAATGACTAGCTGAGTTTTTATTTTGAAACAACATCAGGAAGAAGGAACATTATGAAAGAAAAGTAGGATCATGCAGTAATTTCATGACAAAAGTATCTCTGTGTAATGATTTGTGAAAGACACAGGAGTCTGTTCCATGAAAACTGCTAATTATTTTGGTATTTCTGTAATGAAGCCCATGATACTTTGACTGTCTCTGTTCATTAGCTTACTTTGGGCTGCTGCTACATTCCTTTGTTTTATGCATCTTCTCACGTGTCTACATCAAAAGAAGAGTGAAATAGTGGTAGATGAGTTTAAATTATTTTTGGCAACTGAGAGAATAATCTCTTGACCATGTGAATTGATGACTTTTATATTGTTCTACTTCTGGTCTCTTGTTTCATTGATCACTAGGTATCTTGGAAAGGATTCTTTATTCTGCTTCATCAGGGGCGTCCACAAATCAAATAATGTTTGATGGGTACTGGGTGATTTATATCTAGAAACAAATTTAAAGGTTTCCAGAGAAATTAACCCTGGTAATAATTGTGCTTTGTTTATTTATTTATTTATTTATTTATTTATTTATTTTACTGTACTAAGAATTCCCAAGGCACAATTGTATTGTGCCTGTTTATGTCAGGCTTCAGTGAGCCTGCCATTCAAACCAGAAAAGGGACAAGGACCTAGGGTCAAATGCTAGAATTCTGTGTCCTGTCATACTCAGAAGGAGTCAGAAATTATAAGGGGGCTTTTTGCTTTTCTTAGATGAAATCAGTCACAATCCCTTCAACCTGTGATGGAAGTATGGGGGGGAGCTCACTCAACTCATAAACACTTCCTCCCTGAATTTGTGCTCTAAATTTAGGCCTGTGGACCAGCCTCCTAGGTAGCATTCAAATCCTCTGTGCTAGTCCAACATACTGTTTCCTGACTTCGGTTGTTTCCTCTCCTCTCCTCTAATCTTCTCTTCTCTTCTCCCCTCTTCTCCCCTCTCCTCTCCTCTCCTCTCCTCTCCTCTCCTCTCCTCTCCTCTCCTCTCCTCTCCTCTCCTCTCCTCTCCTCTCCTCTCCTCTCCTCTCCTCTCCTCTCCTCTTCTCCCTTCCCTTCCCTTCCCTTCCCTTCTCTTCCCTTCTTTCCCTTTCCTTTTCTCTTCCTTTTCTTTCTTTTATTTTCCTTTCCCCTCCTCCCTCCCTCCCTCCTTCCCTCCTTCTCCCCTTCCTTCCTTCCTTCCTTCCTTCCTTCCTTCCTTCCTTCCTTCCTTCCTTCCTTCCTTCCTCCCTCATCTTCCTATTGGACGGTTAATGCTTTACAGTACAGCTGTGGACACATGGGTACAATTTCTCAACTCGGTGTGATGATGTGTTGGCAAAACCCTGTCACCCCCAGCCTTGCCAGCCTGTCTTCTGCCGGCTTAGCCCGCCCCACAAAAGGCAGACCCAGTCGTAGCTAGGAAGGCGGGCCAGTCGAGTAATCCCAGTACTCCAGGTGTTCTGCCTTGTTCCCACACTTGCTCTTTGATACTTACTCCAGCACTTATGGATAAAGAAAAGATGTGTTTAAGGGGCTGGGTGGTGGTACACTTATTTAAGTGCTCATAGTACCAAGCGCAAGGACCCATGCAAGGATCTGGGTTCAAGGCCCTGCTCTCCACCTGCAAAAGGGAAGCTTCACAAGCAGTGAAAAAGTCTGCAGGTGTCTGTCTTTCATTCTCCCTTTCTATCTCCCCTTCCTTTCTTAAATTTTTTTTTCTGTTCTATCCAATAAAATGGAAAAAATGTCCACCAGGAGCAATGCATTTATAATGCTGACACCGATCTCCAGAGATAACCCTGGAGGGAAAAAAATGGTTCAACAGGTCTTACCAGAAATAGTAATACAATACTACTAACTATGATAAGCTTAGTTTAGGATATGAGTTAGTGATTCCTGCTTCATTGACTGAATAAAATGTTGATGGGGAAGTGAATATCTTTTTTGTGCTATGCTTTATGCTTTTCCGTAAGACTCTTGTTCAAGAAAATCAGTCACTTCTGACTTTTACTTTTGCTACCCTCTTCCCTAGGCTGCTCAGAAGCCTCTGCGTACTGGCTTGAGGGTAGCCAACCTGAGTCTTTTGCTCAAACCCCAGTTTAAATGGTCCCTAGGAGTGTCCACGATGTCTTTTTTCTAGCTTTAAAAACAACAATGTTTTTAAATGTTATAAGGAAATAAAAGGAATGATTGCTCTTGTCATGATCTAGCTAATGCAAAGAAAAAAAATCTTTAAGTCGGAATGATATCTCGCTAGGTAAATTAAGTGTTACATAAAGTAGTAGGAGGTAGTTTGCCTCTGTCTCGGGACACGTTCTTTCTCCTTATAATCCATAGCTCCATTGTCACTATGGGTAGCTAGTGTGTTATATATTCCAGTGGGAAAGATATAAAATTGTATTCAGACAAGATAAAACAACTTTCACAAGTATCAACACCCCAAATTGTAAGGTTTTTTAATGAAAAATTCTTTATCTGGTTGACATTCATTTGATTTACTATGCAATAAAGTTCTGTGTTTCTCCGTATTGACCCCATTTTCATGCACACTTCCTGTACAGAAGAGAATATCTACTCAACAAAGTATCATGTAGCAGTAAGAAGGGATGATACTGTGTCGTTTGGGATAAGTGGATGGAACTGGAGAAGATGGTGCTCAGTGAATCAAGTCAGGAGGTGAAGGGTAGCTATAGATGGTTCCACTCAGATGCAGAATGTAGACAACGAATATACAAATGTGAATAAAACAACAACAAAATGTCAGTCTGTTTTCTTGTCCTAAAAATTCCTAAATTGTCAGAAAATTCTTTCTCTGTTGACTATATACACACTCTCTATTATTATTTTATTTATTGGATAGAAACAGAGAAATTGAGAGGAGAGGGACAGCAAAGAGGGAGAGAGACAGAGAGACAACCTGTAGCCCTGTTTCACCACTGGTAAAGCTTTCCCCCTGCAGGGGCTTGAACTTGGCTCCTTGTGCACTGTAACATGGGTGCTCAACCAGGTGTGCCACCACCTGGCCCCCATCAACCTATTTTCAAGACTGTTGGAGAACCATAGTGGTTATCTATGGGGGTGGGGATGGGGACACAGACCTTTGATGATGGGAGTAGTGGAAAAAATAGAGAAACAGAGAAAAAGAGAGAGAGAGAGAGAGAGAGAGAGAGAGAATATGTCCCTGGCATCTCTAAATTATCAGGTCATTAGGTTAATAATCTTGGAGGCACCAAAAAGGCATTTATAGAAAATTTTAGCACAAGTTCCAGATATATATATAGTCTATAATTGGACAGCAACAGAGAGTAATTGAGAGGGGAGAGATAGAGAGACACCTGCAGCTCTACTGCACTGTTCGTGGAGCTTCCTCCCAACAGGTGGGGACCAGGGACTTGAACTTGGGTCCTTGTGTTCTTCAATGTGAGCTCTTAACAAGGTGTGCCACTGCTTGCCCCTGCCCCCAGTATTTCTTTTTTCTTAATTTTTTTTTTGTCATTACAAGAAATTCAGTACTTTCGGTCTTTATAAAGAGAGAGAGGGCGGGGGAGGAGAATAGATAACACAGCTGGAGCTTTCCTTAGTGACTGGAGGCCAGGTTTGAACTCAGCTCACGAGCACGGCAAACCAGCTACATCCTCCAGGTAAGCTATCATGCCACTTCCTCCTTTCTAAAAGACCCCTCCCTCAAATATCGCCTAGGGATATTCCTAATTGTCCTGACCCATATTTCTTTCTGAGGTGGTCTGACCTCATCGAGGTCACGTGAACCAAAGTACACTGGGCAAAGCCACTTCAATAAATACGATGAAAATTGTAGATGATTGGATGAGGTTATTCAAATATCAATGACACAGGAGAAACTTAAACCTGACTTAACAGCTGATCTGAAGATGATGTTGCCTTGGGTTGCTTTCTGTTCTACCATCATAAACGGACTTTCAGGAGCTCAGAGTTTTATACGATTCTAAATAGGAACATTTATTTGATCTGAAAGGGACTATGTAAATAGCACTTCTGCTGTTATTTACTGAGTCAGCTTATTGCCCTTTTAGGCAGTGATCTATAGTGTGGAAAAGTAATAGATCAGTTTTTTTTTTTCTTTTCAAGTTTAGATAACACAGAATTATTGATTTTGTTTGATCTCTGTAGGCTAGAAAAGCAGATTGATCTAAAATAAGGAAACATGTATTCACAATATCCTGTGGTGAATGAGTTTAGCTAACCTTCATCAGCACTCGTATGTCAGAACATTAACAGGAAATCAAGTTTTGTATTTATATGAGTTTAAATGAGCACTTTTAAAAGTCCTACTGCAATAGATATAACTTTTATTGTAGAGTTCAGCAACTCTTGTTACAGACATGTGTACACGTAGGCACACCCTTTTACTTAGAAAAAATAGCAACCAAAACCAAAAGAAAAAGAAAGAGAAAGGAAAAAAGGAAAAGCAAGAATAGGCAATTATGCAAACCTACTGTCCACTGTAAGTTCTAGGGACAGCAAGAGGAGAAAGGGAAGTAGAAAATACACACACACACACACACACACACACACACAAACACACACACACTCCACTCCAAGTCAGGTTTCTTCCCCCAAATAATTCACAAACTAGTATTAGTGAATTCAGAAAGCAAAAGAAGGAAGAAAAAAAAGAGCAGTGAAAGAGTTAAAAAAATTTTTTCTTTTTCTTTTTTAAAAAATATTTATTTGCTATTGTTGTTTTATTGTTGTTATTGATGTCATCATTGTTAGATAGGACAGAGAGAAATGGAGAGAGGAGAGGAAGAGAGAGAGAGGGAGAAAGACAGACACCTGCAGATCTGCTTCACCACTGCAGGTGGGGAGCCGGGGGCTTGAACTGGGATCCTTGCACTTTGTGCCACCTGTGCTTAACCCACTGCGCTACTGCCCAACTCCCTGAGTTTTTTTTTTTTTTTTTAATTAGCTAGGAGAAGAGAAAAAGGAAAGTGGAGGGAAGATGAAGAGAGAAACACGTTCCTCTCACAATGGATAGGACACCCAGTCACCTATCAATGGAAAAAACAACAACAATTAATTTTGGTCAACCTGAAGAAGGAGGGAAAAGGGACACATGTATATAATACTTGTAATAATAAAATAAATTATAGTAAAAAACCCTGACAGTCAATCTGCTGTACTTGGACCACTCTGGATCGGCTTCAGGCAGCTTGAGCAAAGACAATCAGTTATAAGAAGTACCAAAAAAAAAAAAAATCTCTAGGTAGTCTTTCCCAAGTGGGGCTGAGGCTCTGATTGGTCATGTATTTTGTCACTCAAATAGAGCTCCAGCCACTTAAAAAAAAAGAGAAGAAAAACAAAAAGAAAAAGGCTTGGAATGACACCCCTGGTGAGCCAAGAATCTTGGTACAGAAAATAGTTCAGCAGGAAACCTGCTAGGATGGTGGTTCAGCCCCTGGGGACTGTTTCTGGGGTGAGGGGAGGGGTGAGTTCAGAAATAATCAAGCCAAAGATTTTCCTTTCTTTGTCCTTTTGGCTTCTGTTTGCCAACCCAAGAGTGGGTTATAGGACTCTTTTTTGTTGTCACCCTGACCACCCTTTGTTCACTCTCCAACTGATGGCCCAGTATCCTACCCTATCCAGACAATCCCAGGTTGTCAGCTGCTTCTTTTTGGAGCTCACGCCAGATGTTTCCAAGTCACCATCTTGGCTCGCCCCTTATCTTTCTTTTTTAAAAATGAAATAAGTATTTATTTATTTTAATGAAAGATACAGAAAGAAAGAGAGACCAGAGAACACATCAGCTCTGGTTTATGGTGGTTTAGGGGACTGAGTCTGGGACTTCAAGAGTATGAAAATCTTTTGCATAACCATCATGCTGTCACACCTGCCCTTATCTTTCTATTATAAATTATAGCACTCACAAGGACAAATATGAAAAATATCAATGTATAGAACAATAGTTACAACAGTTATGATGCAATTACTGTAACAAATTCTTGGTAAAAAAAATGAACATTAACAATTTTGAGAAGCTGGTCCTCCCAGGTTCTCCTGTTTTTAGCTGCAAGATGTCACTATATTGATTTTTTTGTGATGAAGAACCCTTGATATTCTTCCTCGTTTAACTACTTATGTATGCATTATTATGCAATATCATTTTTGAAGTTTAGTAAATGAAACCATATTACATGTAATACTTCTGTGCCTTGTTCTTTTATGGAGAATCATGCTGAAGACTGAATGATCTTTTCGATTATCTTGAGAAATTTCACTTGTCTTTCATGTTAAATAAGTGTTTGGATTTTCTCTCCTCAAGCTTCTCGGTCTTTCTCTATTTGACTGTTGGAATGCATGATTACTGATAGACTGATTTAGTTGCCAAGGTTCTGTTTCATTTGTAGAAGAGTTATGATTACTGTTTTCTCCCCTAGCTCTTGTATTATCATATAAATGTACAGAGCGAAAAGATTTTGAGCAGAAGGGAATGGAATAGATGTCACCCTTTGGAATGATTGAAATAGCTTACTGGAGCTGCATATGGTAATAAGCATGGCGTAAAAGAAACGGACTGATAATGACAAGGTTCTTGGCAATAGGGTGTCTGTTTACATTTTAAAGAGGGGAAATCCACAAAGGAAAAAGCTGTTGGCATCTTCATGTTTAGTAACCTTTTGACTGTGTTGCATGGTAAACTCAGCATTCTGACAACCCAGAATCCTTTCAGATAAATAACACAGTTATATGTAGAGTCTAAATATATATGATGTGAAAAAGAAGAAAGAAGGCTGTGATGACTGGTACAGGGGTACGGACCTCAGCTAAGTCATGGGAGCTGAATGTGTATGTTTCTCTACTGTCCTGTGTGTGGCGGACTGATGGTGGATACTTACATGAGACAAAAATAAATAAATAAATAAATAAATAAATAAATAAATAAAAGTAGAGAATAGCTTTTTAGTCTTTTTAACTACTTCAATCTGTTGTTGACAGTAATTTGATTCCATAATCCTGCAAGAATTTCACCCTGCATGTTTTGATAAGCTTCCTGTGGAGTACTGGCATAAAGGCTTGGTTGACACAGTGAAGTCAGTAATGAAAAGGATGCTGGTTCGTATATTGCACCAAAGTAAAAGACTCTGGGGTGAGTGGGGGAGAGAATACAGGTTCTGGAAAAGGATGACAGAGCACCCGGTGGGGGTTGTATTGTTATATGGAAAACTGAGAAATGATATGTATGTACAAAATATTGTATTTACTGTTGAATGTAAAACATTAATCCCCTAATAAAGGAAAAAACAGATTAAAAAAAGAAAGGGATGCTAGAAATTCAGTGAGAAAATTAAACACATACCCACCTGTGGTGATGGTGGGGTCACTTCATAAGCAGTGATGCAGGTCTGCAGGTGTTTCTCTGTCTCCCTCTTCTCTATCTCACTCTCTCCTTTAAATTTTTCTCTGTCCTATCCAATAATAATAATAAAAATAATAAAATGGCCACCAGAAGCACTGGATTCCTAGTGCTGGCACCAATCCCATGATAACCCTGGAGACACACACACACACACACACACACACACACACACACACACTAAGAATAAGATGAACACCCAATATTCTCCTGAAGTTTTTATTAATTAGATTCCAGCTGATCTCTACTTGTTATACACGCCTCTCTGTTCCTCATGTGAGAAAGGAGGAGTCCTCCTAGACATACCTTCTTTACCTTATCTAATACCAGCTGTCAAAGTCTATTACTCTTCTCTCAGACATTTCTTGAGGCCTGAGAGGTGGTGTTCGGGGTGTAGTGCACAGGATTTGAAAGCATCCAATCCCGGGCATTGCAGCCAATCCCTGGCATTGCATTTGCCACAGTAATGCTCTCTTTCTCTCCCTTGCTAGCACTTAAACAATAGATCTTTAAGAAATTAAACAAACAAGCAATTCTTCATTAGCAAGCCTCCTTTTCTTTTCCCATTGCCATGAGCTATTGCCATGGGTTAGGAAAACATTTGGACCTAGGTTCAAGTTCCTGATCACCACCTGCAGTGGGGAAGCACCACGAGTGGTCCAATAGTGCCGTAGGTGTGTCTCTCACTTCTATCCTTTTCAACTTCTGTCTGCCCTTATCCAAAATACATCAATTCATAAGAAATTATACTGGTAACGAATGCACTCAACCTTTCAGTTCCAAGAAAACATTTTCTTTCTGTTGGGTTGATTGGGAAATGTATGTTTGCCTTCTTTTAAAATATGATTGATCCTAGATGATTAAAAAGGAAAATTTGGGATCTGGGTTGGTGGTGTACCCCATAGAGTGCACACTTTAAAATGCACAAGAGGTCCCCCACTCGCAGCAGGGAAGTTTCATGAGAGGTGAAGTTGTGCTGCAGGTCTCTCTCTTTCCCTCATTCTGTCTTCCCCCTTTCTTTCAATTTCCCTCTGTCTCTATCCAAAATAAATAGATAAAGATGTTAACAAAAAAGAGGAAATATTCTGAAACCAATTTCTGCTTGTTACTTTCTTTGAAACCATCTTCTGTTTAAATTCTTTCTTTACCTTCAGGATGCCGTCCATTTTGAACTTGCCGCAGTTATAAGATTTATCCTCCCCCACTTCTCACATACTCTCCAGTGCCAGTGACATCAGGGCAAGTCTCAGTACTTTGAAGTCTGTTGAAGTTCCTTTCATTTAGACATCTTTTCTTTTACTCAGCTTTCAAAATTTAAGTTTGAAATCAAATGGCTTCAGGTAACCTGTGAACCACTCAAATTGTTCTCAGAACCTTTATTTTTCACCCCACATCATCTATTTTCCCTCTTAAAAATTAAATTTAGCTGTATTATTTTTAAATTTTTTATTTGTTATTCATAGTTTGTTACAAGATTGTAAGATTACAATATATACAGCTCCACACCACACCATGGCAGTTCTGTATCCCAACCCTCCCACCTCCCAAAGATAACCACCAGAGTTCTCATAAGTCTTTTTTAAAAAAAATTATTTATGTATATATTTATTCCCTTGTGTTGCCCTTGTTGTATTGTAGTTATTATTGTTGTTATTTATGTCATCATTGTTGGATAGGACAGAGAGAAATGGAGAGGGGGGGGAAGACAGAGAGGGGGAGAGAAAGATGGACACCTGCAGACCTGCTTCTCCACCTGTAAAGCAAATCCCCTGCAGGTGGGGAGCCGGGGGCTTGAACAGGGATCCTTACGCTTTGCACTATGTGCGCTTAAACTGCTGTGCTACCACCTAACTCCCAAGTCTTATAAAGTTTGCTTGCTTCTGTTTTATTTGGATTTTTTTGGGTTAAGTTTATGTAAATCAGATTTCTAGATTCCACATATGAGTGAAACCATCTGGTAGTTGTCTTTTATCTCTTATTTCATTAAGCATTATCACTTCAAGTTCCATCCATTTTGTTCCAAAGGACACAATATCATCTTTTTTGATTGCAGAATAGTATTCCATAGAATATATATCCCAGGACACATCAGTTTGGTCATCTGCCCAAGGAAGTCAGGCTGGCATCATGGTAGCATCTGCAACTTGATGGTTGATAAAACATTAAGATATAAAGCAGAAGAAATTGTTTAATCACGAACCTAAAGGCAAGAATAAAGCAGATGAGATTTGGGGTCTCCATTTTGGAAAAAGCTAATAGGTCCATCCATGACTTTACTAACCCCCACCTCTCCAGAGAGAGCCCTATTTTACTAGGGAAAGATAGGGACAGTCTAGGAGTATGGATCGACCTGCCAATTCCGATGTCCAGTGGAGAAGCAATTATAGAGGCCAGACTTTTTCCACCTTCTGCACCCCATAATGATCCTGGGTCCATGCTCCCAAAGGGGGTAAAGAATAGGAAAGCTTTCTTTTTTTAAAGAAAGGATTAATTAACAAAACCATAGGGTAGGAGGGGTACAACTCCACACAATTCCCGCCACCCAATCTCCATATCCCACCCCCTCCCCTGATAGCTTTTCCATTCTCTATCCCTCTGGGAGCATGGACCCAGGGTTATTGCGGGTTGCAGAAGGTAGAAGGTAGAAGGTCTGGCTTCTGTAATTGCTTCCTCACTGAACATGGGCGTTGACTGGTCGGTCTATACTCCCAGTCTGCCTCTCTCTTTCCCTAGTAGGGTGGGTCTCTGGGGAAGTGGAGCTCCAGGACATATTGGTGGGGTCTTCAGTCTAGGGAAGCCTGGCCGGCATCCTGATGACATCTGGAACCTGGTGACTGAAAAGAGAGTTAACATACGAAGCCAAACAAATTGTTGAGCAATCATGCACCCAAAGCTTGGAATAGTGGAGAGGGAGTGTTAGGGGGGTACTCACTGCAAACTCTAGTGTACTTCTGCTTTCAGGTATATATTTTGCAGTAGTTTATAGATATGTGTGAACATATGCTCTCTCTCACAGAAACTGGTGTATATCTAGGTTTTGGGACTTTGTTAGAAAGTGAACCACCTGAGATGGAATTAAAGTATACTATGAGAGGAAAGGTCTCACCCGAGTAATGAAGCTGAAGGGTTGTCATTCCACATGTGAAGTCTCTGGACACAGTCTGAAGTGAAGCATGTTGAGGTGGCAATCATTGCGTTGATTAGGTTGTGATCGGCAGATGCAATATTATTTGATATGGATTGGGAGAGGCATACGGGAAAGTTGGCCCTATCCAAGGGTTCCAGGACTGGGGGAAGTAGAGGCTCTATAGTGGAGATGTGAGGTTCCTGCTGTCTTAGGGTTCAAAAAGACAATCGATAGTTAATGTTCTCATCACATTATTTGGTAATTGGGTTAACTTTGAAAAGTCCTTTTGTTAGGGTTTGCTGTACAGTACCCAGTATCTTGTATATAGCTGTGCTATTGGTTGCTTCTGATCTACTTGGTCTAGGCTTTTGAGAGAGTCTGCATATCAATTACACAGCCTATATATTGAAAAGATTCAGTTTGTGTTTTGAAAAACTTTGAGACATACAATTAATTTTCCCCCTCTCGTATTATTTAACTAGTGATTTATATGACTACATTTTACTAGGAGTGTACATAAACACCATTCCCACCACCAAAAGACTGTGACCCATCCCTCCCACCCACTCCCACCCCCCACTGGCCCAGGAAGCTGCATGTCTACCCCTCACCACAGGGTTTTTACTTTGGTGCCCTACTTACAATTTGGTCAGGTCCTGCTTTTAGTTTCCCTTTCAGATCTTCTTACTCAACTTCTGTTGATGAGTGGGATCATCCCACACTCATCTTTATCTTTATGACTTAGTTCACTTAACATAATTCCTTCTAGCTCTGTCCAAGATGGGTCAGAGAAGGTGGGTTCATTGTTCTTGAAAGCTTTCAAGGGAGGGGATGGGATATGGAACTTCACCAAGATGACGTGAAGAACGTAAAGTCATCATTCTTATAGCTGAGTAGTATTCCATTGTGTATATATACCACAACTTTCTCAGCCACTCATCTCTTGTTGGACACCTGGGTTGCTTCTAGGTTATGGCTATTACAAATTGTGCTGCTATGAACATAGGTATAAATACATCTTTTTGGATGGGTATGTTTGGTTCCTTAGGATATATCCCCAGGAGAGGAGTTGCAGGGTCATAGAGTAGTACCATTTCTAGCCTTCTGACAGTTCTCCAGACTGCCCTCCATAGGGGCTGGACCAATTGACATACACAGCAGTTCTTTAAGAACTAAAGAAATATTTAAAAATCTCATTATAAACCAAATTTAAATTTGTTTGCCTTTTTCAGTCAGTTACCTACACTTCACAAAAAATTTATTAATAGCAAGCAAAAATTCATGGAGACTACTGTGGAAAGCTCAAATTAAAATTGTGTTTGCATTCTGTCTGCAAAGAAGCATGATCCATTCTTCAAGAATCTTCTGTTGTTTTCCTTTGCTTTCCTAGTACATTTTGCACCATGCAAATTTTATTAAATTGTTTTTAAGAATATTAGATGACATAGATATTGTACTTGTTGTGAGGTTAAATTTGCATGTGTTTCAGCAAGACGTTTCCTCTTTGTTCATATGAAGAAAATATTGCATTTGGTCTCTGAAATAGTTGCTACAAGCACAATTGTTGCCATGTCTTCTTGGGATGAATTCAGATTATGTGTTGTGCATGGTCAATAAATCACCCCCTGGATTTATTATTTTTTTTGCCTTATGATTTATATACTGTTTTCCTGCCAGTCATTAAAGTACAATGGTCCTATCAATGACTAACATGAAATTTAATTAATTTTCTTTACCTAAATTACACATTTTACTGTCTACTGCAAGTATAAAGCAAGAGGAAATTAGAAAAAATTCAACTCGAAGGGTAGAACCATGGGCGTACACTGAGGGCTATATTATCTCTGGAAACTTAAATAATGAAACTGGTTAAACGTCACTGGTTAAACGTCATTATAATGTCATTAATAAAAACTAAGTTCTAAGTAACTACTGCAGCTATGTGCTTTAATAATATAATATATTTAAAGGAGCACATTTATATTATTTATTCTTCTTATTTTAAATATTATATTATATACAGATGTTAATTTGCAAAACTCTAGTTATACTATTGATTTCTCACAAGATGTAGACTCAGCTAATGCTTTGAGAGAACGTTATTCATAGTTTGAAACTTTTCAAGATTCTTCAAGATTAGTTCTTTTTAAAAATACCCTCATATTTTCTTTTTTTCTTTCTACTTTTTCTTAAAATATATTTGTAGAAATAATTGTAAAGCTCATTCTGATGACAGATAAAATATTTGGTAAAAAATTTGTAACATACTCAGGGATATTGATATTTTATTAAGTTATACCAAAGAAGTAAATTTACTTTTTAGAATTTCAGACACCATTTAACTGGGTGAATGTGGTAGATATTTAATTAGAATGGAACAAAGTTTTTCTTTAAGCAACCTTGAGCTATAATATAATGCATTGCTACCATCTCTGTACTTAACTGACTTCAGAGAGTAGACATAGAAGTTCACTGTATTCATTTTGAATAACTGGGCAATAATGAGAAAAATCAATTCAAAAATTGGAAGCCACATGACAAAGAGAGATTAGAAACAAATAATTCAAAATAATGTCATCTTTGGTAAGCCTCGTACATTGGTACCTTTAAAGCACAGGAAATCTCCACAGGGAATTAATGAATGATGGGTAATAATAGAAACAGAATGAAAGATGCAAAGCTAGTCTTTGTGACATGACAAAATAATAAAAATCAAAAATAAGAGAAGCTAGGGAAAAAGACATATTCAACAGAGAAGCTATTTTCATTGTAAATTATAAGGATATCAGAAACTTATGTCTGAGATGCATAGTGAAATACATATTTGAAGCTTCTTGAATTCCAATCCAGAAGTACTATGGACAGAAAATATCCTCTTTAATTTTAAACTTACGGAACACATAAAAATTGTATGGAAATATTGTATTTAAGTATAATTTACATATTCTAAAATATTAAGTCCAAAGTGTAAATTTCTTAATTTGTGATAATATGTTAAAAAAGTGTTCTAGAGGCTTGGTGGTGGTGTACCTGGTTGAGCACACACATTAAAGTGCACAAAGACATAGGTTCAAGCCTTGGGTCCCCACCTGCAGGGGGGAAACTTGATGAGAGGTAAAGCAGGGCTGCAGGTTTTTCTCCCTGTTTCCTTTGTCTCTAGTAAAAATGGCAATTAAGAAAAAGAAATAGTCTTTATAAATGTGTTCTAAAAAAACTTCAAGAAGTAAATTTGCTTTTTAGAATATTTTTAATATTTTTAATAAGTGTAAATTTAAAAATATATTTTTTCTAGAAATAAATGTAACTCTGATTTTGCAAATAAAAAGAGGCAATTTATAAAAAAAACAAACTTAAAGTATTGCTGGAGAAAAGTAGCATAGACATGCTGTTTGCTTTTACATGAATTTGCTAAAGCAAAAATTTGTGCACCTATTTTTTTTTTTAGATTTTTATTGATTGATAACCATGTGTTATAAATCATGGATACCCCAAATCATTTGAGAGTTCAATATTTTCCATTAAAAGCATTCATATTCCATGAATACTTATCAACTGAGTATAAGTGCTTGAAATTTAATAATGGAGACAATAATGGACAGGCATCATGTATATTCATCTCATTGGCATAGCTTTTCACTATCTTCTTTCTTATGAACCCCACTTGGAAAAGTCTTCATTAGTCCATGATTTGCCTGGATATATATATTTATTTTGTCTCCAGGGTTATCGCTGAGGCTTGATGCCAGCACTATGAATCCACTGCTCCTGGCGGCCATGTTTTCCGTTTTATTGGATAGGACAGAGAGAAATTGAGAGAGGAAGGGAAGACAGAGAGTGAGAGATAAGGATAGACACCTGCAGACCTGCTTTGCCACTTGTGAAGTCTCCCCCCTGCAGGTGGGGAGATGGGAACTGGAACCTGGATTGCTGTGCGGGTCCTTGGGCTTCGTACTGTGTGCACTTAACCGGGTGTGCCACCGAGGCCTGGTTTTATCTTTACATTTAAATCTTGAAATATTGAGACTTTTTGTTAGTATATAAGACAGTGAGCATCTAAACAATTTTAGTACCCAAATTTTAAATAAAGTGCCATACATTTATAAATACTTAGCAATATTTGGAATGTCTATAATGTTTTATTTTGGTTATTTATACTAATACATGATAACATCCTCCTTCCCTACCACCTCTTCCATTTTGTCGTAAGACATTGGGGTAGTTATTTGGTAGAATTTGTTACTAGGAAATTAGAAATTGGGAAGCATGACTCAGAACTGAAAAAGTCTAGATAGAAAATGTACATGTCAGTACTAAGCTAGAACATCTTTACAAGGCAAATCCTGCTGAAAAATTTAGCTAATGTAAATGGTCCTGTTAGATATGACACATGAAGGCTAAATGGGGCTTCGTTTCTCATCCTGATCTGGTAATCTCACGTGCAAGTTTATGATGCCCTTTAGTGTGATTAAAGATCTATATTAAACTTGTGTTTATTAAATAATGAGACCATTTTAACAGATAATGTAGAGCTCTTTGCTGATCCCAGGGTCGTACAATTCAATTGTACAATTCAATTGCCTTCATCAGTGAATATTTGGCTTTTTAAAAATGAGAAGTGATTGTACTTTACAGGGTATATAAGCGAATGTACTTTTTTCATATTAGGCAACACTTCGCTGATTTGATTTAATAACGATGAGAGAAGAAATAAAACACTATGTTTAAATTAATTAAAATCTGAGTTTAATTAATAGAAAAAGCCACTATATATGTGTATATATATATATATATATATATATATAATCTCCCTTGACTTTGAACAGGGCATTTAACCTCTTACTTTGAGTTTGTACTTTTGTAGAATGATGATCATATCCCTTTCCTAGAATACCTGACAAATTTACTTTGACAAATAAATGAGTTCATGTTTATGACAGTCTTTGTAAGCTAAGGGATCACACACAGTTTTTTTTTTTAAAGAATTTATTTATTTATGAGAAAGATAGGCAGAGAGAGAAGGAACCAGACATCACTCTGGTACATGTGCTGCTGGCGATTGAACTCAGGACCTCGTGGTTGAGAATCCAGTGCTTTATCCACCGTGCCACCTCCCGGACCACACACACACAGAGTTTTATATTGCTATTACTAATTCAAATATAATCAAAGTGAACAGTCTGCTTGCTCTAGTTCTGCTTGAAAGGATAGATAACTTGTAATGACTACATGGATTTAAATACAATGAGTTAAAGTCTTCACCAAATCTGACCTATTAAATAGACTAACATTTCTCACCTTCTCTCTCTGTCTCTCTTTCATCCTCCACTTTCTGGGATTCTTTTTCCAGCTTCTCTTCCTCCCCACACTTCCTACCCCCAACTCTGAATTGGTGGTAGCGCTAAATTGGTGGGATCTGAGTGCTCTGGTCCTGTGACAAATGGTGCTACTGTTTTGCAGGACCCCAGCCCCCCAAGTTATTAGAGTTCTTTGTCCTCCAATGCCAACAATGAGTCATGGGGACTATACAAATGACTATCATTATGATTTGCAAAGGCTTTTATTGCTGGAAATCAGAGGCAGCTGGGTACAGCCAGAAAGACTGTCCAGGCGCAGTCATTCCAAACTCTGTATGCTAGCCTGCAGTTTTTATTGATCAGTGTCCTGGGTCATAGTCCAGGTTCTTCCTTGCCCAGTTATCTGGCTTGTATTATGATGTAACTGGGCTTCTCTGATTCCTTTGTTTGAAAATAGTCCATAGAGTAGGGATCTTTGTAAACAACAGTCTTTTCTTCCCTTAGGAGTGACATTAATTTCACACTCTACTTTGGTATTAATTTTATAGGACCATGAGCAGGACAGCAGGCATAGATACCTCTAACATTGGCATGTTGTTTCCATAATCCATCATGGCTGCTCCTTTTCCAGGAAGTGTTGCCATGGTGCAGTGTGGTCAACAAGGGAGAGTTACTCAGCTGTAGCTTAGGATCAGGGCATTTTCTCTGTGATTTTTCTGTCCTATTACTATTCTGTTACTTTAAAGTGAAGGGTAGGAAGTTTGCTCTTACAAACTTGAAGTTGTGCACCTGAAATTTTGCAATCTCAGTAGCTTTCCCAAACACCATGGACTCTGCCAGCATCCCTACTTTCTTTTATTATTATTATTTTTAAAATTTTATTATTATTATTATTATTTTTTTCCTCCAGGGTTATTGCTGGGCTCGGTGCCTGCACCATGAATCCACCGCTCCTGGAGGCCATTCCCCCCCCCCCCCTTTTTGTTGCCCTAGTTGTTGTATTGCAGCCTCCTTGCGGTTATTATTGCCATTGTTGATGTTGCTTTGTTGTTGGATAGGACAGAGAGAAATGAAGAGAGGAGGGGAAGACAGAGAGAGACGGGGAGAGAAAGACAGACACCTGCAGACCTGCTTCACCGCCTGTGAAGCAACTCCCCCGCAGGTGGGGAGCCAGGGGCTCGAACCGGGATCCTTACGCGGGTCCCTGAGCTTTGCGCCACGTGCGCTTAACCCACTGCGCCACCACCCGACCCCCGCATCCCTACTTTCTACCTTTACCACAGTACCCGTAGCTGGGTGGATTAAAACAACAGCCAGTTGGGCAGGCCAGTTGTCCTAAATAGTAATGTTTGCGGGGTTGATTCTTTCATGGGAAATTTGAAGTAAAATCTGGGGAGCTAGGTTGTGGCACACTTGGTTGAGTGCACAGGCTACAATGCACAAGGATGTGGGTTTGAGCCCCTGGTCCCCACCTGCAAGGGGAAAGCTTTGCATGGGGCGAAACAGTACTGCAGGTGTTCGTCTTTCTCCCTTCCTGTCTCTCTCATCCTCTTGCTTTTTGGCTGCCACTATCCAATAAATAAAGATAATAAAAAATAAAAATAAAAAAGAGAATCTGTACCGCGTTTTGTTTTCTCATTTCAGGTGGCCCCTACAATCCTGGCATTCACTGGTAGCTGCATAACTCTAGCGGCTATGTCTGTACAGTCTTGTTTGTTGCAACAAGACTATAGTCTGTCTTCTTTTCTTCCAGGAATGCCAATCATCCTAGATTTAGGGTATATGATATGACTTTAATTTGATTACATCTCAAAGGCCTTTGTTTTCCAAATAATGGTCACAATCATTAGTATTAGTGTTATAAGACATCAGCAAATCTGAATACATCCTTCTGGGAAAATAAAACCCTGAAATTTCATTTTAAACTTAAAGCTGACCATAAGTTGCTTTTATTTTATTTTATTTTTCCTACCTCCAAAATGTGACTTAAATGAAATTTTTATTAGTTTTGAATATTATATAATTATTATGTAATTCTTTTTAAAAATGTCTTTATTGGGGAATTAATGTGTTACATTTGACAGTAAATACAATAGTTTGTATATGCATAACATTTCCCAGTTTTCCATATAACAATACAACCCCCACTAGGTCCTCTGTCATAGTTTTTTGGATCTGTATTCTCCCCCCCACCTACCCCAATGTCTTTTACTTTGGTGCAATACACCAATTCCAGTTTAGGTTCTACTTATGTTTTCTCTTCAGATCTTGTTTTTCAACTTCTGCCTGAGAATGAGATCATCCAATATTCATCCTTCTGTTTCTGACTTATTTCATTTAACATGGATTTTTCAAGGCCCGTCCAAGATCAGCTAAATATGGTGAAGTCACCATTTTTTACAGCTGAGTAGTATTCCACTGTGTATATAGACCACAACTTGTTCACCCACTCATCTGTTGTTGGACACCTGGGTTGCTTCAAGGTTTTGGCTATTACAAATTGTGCTGCTAAGAACATAGATAGACACAGATCTTTTTGAATGGGTGTATTGGGTTCCTTAGGATATATCCCCAGGAGAGGAATTGCAGGATCATAGGGTAGGTCCATTACTAGCCTTCTGAGAGTTCTCCAGACTGTTCTCCACAGACCAATTGACATTCCCTCCAGCAGTATAGGAGGGTTCCTTTGACCCCCCAGCCTCTCTAGCATTTGCTACTGTTACCTTTCTGATGTATGACATTCTCACAGGAGTGAAGTGGTATCTCATTGTTGTCTTGATTTGCATTTCTCTGACAATCAAAGACTTGAAGCATTTTTTCACGTGTTTCTCAGCCTTTTGTATCTATTCTGTGGTGACTATTCATCCATTTTTGGATGGGGTCATTTGTTTTCTTGTTGTTGAGTTTGGCAAGCTCTTTATATATTTTGGTTATTAGCCTCATGTCTGATGTATGGCATGTAAAGATCTTCTCCCATTCTGTGAGGGGTCTTTTGGTTTGGATAGTGGTCTCTTTGGCTGTGCAGAAGATTTTTTTTTTAAATTTTTTATTTAAGAAAGGATTAGTGAACAAAAACATAAGGTAGAAGGGGTACAACTCCACACAATTCCCACCACCCAATCCCCATAATCCCCCACTCCCATGGTAGCTTTCCCATTCTCTAGCCCTCTGGGAGCATGGACCCAGGGTCGTTGAGTTGAGGGTTGCAGAAGGTAGAAGGTCTGGCTTCTGTAATTGCTTTCCCGCTGAACATGGACGTTGACTAGTCGGTCCATACTCCCAGTCTGCCTCTCTCTTTCCCTAGTAGGGTGTGTCTCTGGGGAAGCTGAGCTCCAGGACACATTGGTGGGGTCTTCAATCCAGGGAAGCCTAGCCAGCATCCTGGTGGCATCTGGAACCTGGTGATTGAAAAGAGAGTTAACATATGAGGCCAAACAATTTGTTGAGCAGTCATGGATCCCAAGCTTGGAATAGTGGAGAGGAAGTGTTAGGGAGGTACTCACTGCAAACTCTAGTGTAATCCTGCTTTCAGGTATATATTTTGCAGTAGTTTATGGATACGTGTGCACATAAGCTCTCTCTCACAGAAACTGGTGTATATCTAGATTATGGGACTTTGTTGGAAAGTGAACTACCTGAGATGAAATTAGAGTGTACTATATAAGGAAAGGTCTCACCCGAGTAATGAAGTTGAAGGGTTGTCATTCCACACGTGAAGTCTCTGGATACAGTCTGAGGTGAAGCATATTGAGGTGGCAGTCGTTGCTTTGGTTAGGTTGTGATCGGCGGATGCAATATTATTTGGTTTGGATTGGGAGACGCATACAGGAAAGTGGGCCCTATCCAAGGGTTCCAGGACTGGGGGAAGTAGGGGCTCTATAGTAAAGATGTGAGGTTCCTGCTGTCTTAGGGTTCAAAAAGACAATCGATAGTTAATGTTATCATCACTTTATTTGTTAATTGGGTTAACTTTGAAAAGTCCCTTTGTTATGGTTTGCTGTACAGTACCCAGTATCTTGTATATAGCTGTGCTAGCAGAAGATTTTTAATTTGATGTTGTCCCAGAGGATTATGCTTGCCTTAATCTTCCTTGTAATTGGATTCATTTCATTGAAGATGTCTTTAAAATTTATTTTGAAAAAAGTTCCGCCAATATTTTCTTTTTTTAAAAAAATTCTTTATTGAGGAATTAATGTTTTACATTCAAAGGTAAATACAATAGTTTGTACATGCATAACATTTCTCAGTTTTCTATATAACTCTGCCAATATTTTCTTCTAATTATCTGATAATTTCTTGTCTAACATCCAAGTCCTTGATCTGTTTGGAATTTATTTTTGTATTTGGTGAAATATAGTGGTTCAGTTTCATTCTTCTGCATGTTTCGACCTATGTTTTCCAACACCATTTGTTGAAAAGACTCTGTTTTTCCCATTTAATAGTCTGGGCACCTTTGTCAAAGATTAGATGTCCATAGGTGTGGAGGCTTACTTCTGGGCTCTCAATTCTATTCCACTGGCCAGTGTGTCTATTCATGTTCCATTACCAAGTAGTTTTGATGACAATGACCCTATAATACAATTTGAGATCTGGGAGTGTGATGCCTCCAGTTCTGTTCTTTCTCAAGATTGTTTTGGCAATCCTAGGTCTTTTCTGGTTCCAGATAAACATTTGTTCTATTCTCCTAAAAATGTGCTTG
Organism: Erinaceus europaeus; assembly: GCF_950295315.1. Taxonomy (NCBI): domain Eukaryota; kingdom Metazoa; phylum Chordata; class Mammalia; order Eulipotyphla; family Erinaceidae; genus Erinaceus; species Erinaceus europaeus. Next base: position 9,009,479 of record NC_080179.1, on the reverse strand, counting down.
GGATCTTGATGGGGACAGCATTAAATTTGTAGATGGCTCTGGGTAGTATATTCATTTTGATGATATTAGTTCTGCCGATCCATGAACATGGAGTATCTTTCCCCTTCTTTGTGTCTTTTTCAATTTCCTTGAATAGTGACTCATAATTTTCAGCATACAAGTCTTTTACTTCTTTGGTTAGGTTTATTCCTATATATTTTGTTGTTTTTGTTGCTATAGTAAAAGGAATTGATTTCTGGATTTCATCTTCTTCTAACTTAGTGTTTGCATAGCGGAATGCCACTGACTGGGGGTGGCGTCTCAACTGGTAAACTGCTGGGCTGTTACCAGCCCTTAATCTCTCCCCAGCTTCCTCTCTGTCCACGAGCCACACGTGTTTGCACTCACCGCTGATTTGGTGGGTTCCTGAAGTTGTTCTCATCCTGTCTTGTTGCGGTTCCTATTCCTAGTTGACCCGGGAGAGGAGAGGAGAGGAGAGGAGAGAAATACAGCTGCTGCTGCTACGTAGCCCCACCTCCTATTATGTAATCCTAAGAATAAAATAATAGCAGTCATTTTAGTTTGCACAGTGGTTCTACTACTGACATTTCTTTATAATTTAGAACAAAATGGATTCACTTTGTTCTGTGATCTGTGCTCCCTATTTTCCTATTCACAGAGCTTTCTTGATAAGATGAAGCAAATATGTTCTACATGTTCAATACTTCATCTGAAGAATTAAGTTAACAAAATTGTCAACATTGTAAACATTGCATGAATTTGACAGCTATTGTATAGTCAAAATGGAAGAAAAAAGCATGAACTTAGTATACCTGGAATGGGAAAATCAATGATAAAATGAGCTTTTTTTGATTTGTCAATTATCCTACTTCATTCTACTTTTTCCATTAGAAAAAAAAAGTACTATAGAATAGTAAATAAAATCTTTTTACCCAGTTTAGTATTACAGTATACTTGGTTCACATTCCGTTAGAAGATACTAAAAGCCTGAACATAGAAAGAAAAAAATTGAGTTAATATATGCCTCCTTTAAATTTTTGTCTATTACAAATGATTATTTCAGATATTCATGTATTTTCTGAGATTTTGTAAACACATAAGTCCACTTTTGTTTTCTTTTAATTTTATTAACGACTCACTATTGATTTACAAAATTATAAGATAACAGGTGTATAATTCTGCATTGTTCCTACCATCAGAATTCTGTGTCCCTATTCCCTCCATTTGAAGCTATTGTAGTTCGTCCAAGGTTGCATATATGTGTTGACTATTATTTCTATAACTACCCCTCTATATTTATACATACTTCCCCACTTTTTTCACCCTATGGTTCTGCCTTCTCTTCCTTTCTAAGTCACACCAACATCTATTACTACTTCTGAGTGTCCTTCTTTCTTCGTCTCTCTGAGTGCTGATGGAGGTGGAGTTCAGAGCCCTCTGGTATCTTCCTCTTACGTTTCTCTCCCTCTGGGAGTATGGACCAAAATTCTTTTGGGGGTGCAGAAGGAGGAAGATCTGGCTTCTGTAATTGCTTCTCCAATGGAGACATTGGCAGGTCAATCTGTAATCCCAGCTTGTTTCTGTCTTTCCCTAGTGGGGAAGGGCTCTGGAGAAGTGAGGTTCTGGGACACAGTGGTGAGGTCGTTTGCCTAGAGAGGTGAGGATGGAATCATGTAGTTCCTGCAACTTGGTGGCTGAAAGGCAGTAAGATATAAAGCAAGACAAAATGATTAATGACTAGGAACCAAAAATAGGAATAGAGAAGATGAGAATAGGCATACTAGTCCACCTTTGTTTTTAAAAGCTGTTTAATCTTTCTTATATCATTGAAAATCTTTAATGAATGCATTTAAGGTCACCTATGAATAATGATCTAATTCAGAAGGAAAATGAACAGTTAATAAAGGTCAATGAAATAATTAACTACTCAGTTGTTGCTACTCAAGAAATAATAAAATTATTTTATATATAAGATGTAGCAAGTCATAACAATACACTAATAATCATTAAACAGCTCAAGGAACAAACACAGTCGATCTCTGACATATAAAGAATTCATGAGATTGATAATCGGAATATAGCAACCAATATGTGATTAAGTTTAGAGAAAAAGTTCAAAGACAGATGATATTGGACTCCAGATAGGGTTTAAAACTGAAATCCTCATTCTCTATGTTTGGGAAAGATATTGTAACTTTTCACTCCAAG